>NC_061532.1:18735000-18737500 GCF_022379125.1 Scophthalmus maximus | reverse complement strand
GTGGGTCCTGGGTCCAACAGCGTTGGGATGAATTCATATATATATGAAATTCATATATATATATATATATATATGTTGTTTTTTTTAAATTGACGGGCTGCACCTTTAACCAATCCACTGCAGGGCCACAATTCTCCGAGCTCATTACCTCAGAGGAAAGTTTTCCTCCCAATCTTCCCCGCTTTGATGAACTTCGTCAGTCGCGTCATAAACTCGGGCTCGAGCCCTGAAGCATTAATTCAATCTGCTATCTCTGTGTTTTAATAACCCGTTAAAGGTTATTCCGCGGTTCCTGAAGGGTCAGGTCCCCCCCCCCCCCCGAGAGCCACGTCCGTTAATTCCATTCTTGGGGATTAACACACCAGCCTCCGGTGGATAAATGTGTATTTAAGCGTGTGTGTGTGTGTGTGTGTGAAAAGAGACGGGAAGCGTTTCAATGAGGAAGCTTATATATCTTAAATTATACGCTTGGAAGATTGTGTGTGTTCATGAGAGTGTGATTCAAAGCGCAAAGACAACACAATGAGTTGATCAGAAAAGATGGATTGATGGTGGACGTACTGTGGATTTACTGTGGACGTGGATTCAAACAGTTATTAAATGAAACAAAACCGGGACATTGAACGTCACATTCTTTTACAGCGGATAGTTTTCTTTCGGAGGTTCTGGGGGAAAGTTGAGGGTATAAAAAAAAAAGAATGTACATGAGAAGAGATGAAGATTAAAAAAACGCATATTCAAAATGAAAGCAGCGGAGGCCCGGATCATATCCTCGTATTCTCATTCTCATATTCCATGGCAATGATCAATCTGTATCATATCTACAATCATATGTACATTTGTGTACAAAAGCTGAGTAGGTAACTGCCATTAAAATAACTAGACCTTTAACAAACATACAAACAAAGGTATTAAAAAAGAAAATAATAATAATCTTCCCTTAGTAATTATCCTTAGTATTAGGGGGAAAAAAGAAAATAAATGTAAAAATCTATAAATACACAAATGTACAAATACTAAAATAAATACATGAATAAATGTAGAAACAACTAAATAAATAAATTTAGAAATGAATAATGGCCAATCAAAAATGGCCTCTTTCATCACAAACTGTATATATTTCTTTGTCTATTTGTGTATTTTTATAATTTATTTCTGCATTTATTCACTTATTTACACTTTTGTCATTTTGTGTCCTCCGTAGTTCCGGCCTCAGTCTTGAAATTCCTCCTCTTAGTTTGCAAACTCAGCAGAAGCTTAGCACACACACACACACACACACACACACACTAACACACACACACACACGCGCACACACACGCACACACACACACACACACACTTACTTGAGCTCTGGGTAAACGTTGTCCAAGTACCACTTAAAGGATTTGCACTTGAGCTTCTTGCGGAGTTCCACTCGGCCTCGGACGCTGATGAACAGAAATATTGGCCGGATTAGCAAAGAAATAATTCAAAAATAAACATCCGACAGTCAGAAACGCCCGGAGGCGGAGCAGAAGTGGAGCGAGCAGAGGCGAGGTGATGAAATGGCGTGCAGCCGCGTGCCGTGTGGGTGAGGCCTGCCGCCGTGATGCTTTAACGTCAGAAGGTTCTTACTCTCCGTAGGACTTCCCTCGAGCCGCAGGCCGGGCGGAGTAGTAGAAGAGACGGAAGTCGTCCATCCACACCTCGGCTGTGCGACGCGTGTTCCTGGGAGCAAACACACACTTAAAGCACCGTGTCATCAGTCTGATTTCAATGGCTTCACGTCCGCACAGTACGACGGACACTGCTTAAACATGGCGATTCTGAAAGCACTGGTTTGTGTGTTCAAGGAAACAAGGAAAAGATACATATCATCCAATGCTGCCAGGAAAAAGAAGTGTATAATGTGGAAGATGAGCAGTCGACGTTCATGTTGCAAACACCCATTGTCTCCGCAATCGTTCCTTCCAGATTCAGCCTGTCTGTAATGATGTCGCAACTTTACAACCTGGTTAGCAGCTAGCGTTAGCTTAGCAAACCGGCTAACAAAACATCAACATCTGGCTGTTTGGTGCTGCTGACAAGTTCATTCTCAAACCAACATGAGATATACATATATATATATATATATATATATATATTTTATTTTTTTTCCCCCTCGTTTATTGCGTTGATGATATTTAGCCGTTAGCTTTTTTTTTTGGCAGTTTGAAATCACGGCTGTGAAGAGTTCCCTTTCCTGGCCTGCAAGTGCAAAACGACCCGAAGAAAATGTAAACGTAAGAAGAAAAAAAAAAATGAAGTCAAACTAAACTAAAGCAGCGATAAATATTCGAATTACACACAGGAAACTGCGCCGTGTTGCACTGTCTCCGTCTCTTCTCCCCATTCACTCTCTTCTTCTTCCTCTCTCTGCAGCAATTAGCCACTAGCTGAGTTTCTCTGAGGCTGTGAACTCGTCTCGTTGAAATTACAAAAACCGTCCATTAGAGGCATCACACACACACACACACAC
>NC_061532.1:18720000-18727500 GCF_022379125.1 Scophthalmus maximus | reverse complement strand
TCGGCAGAGGCCGCCACGTAGGCAAAGGTGTCCATGTTGATGATGTCGATAACCGGGCTGACCACGCGGGTTGAGTCCTGGACACAAACACAGAAACGACGACACACACACACACACATTCGTGATGGGTTAAAGCTACAAAAGAAGTGAATATGACGTAAAGACTGACCAGAGAAAAGAAAGATGGATCTTGAGAAGAGGAAAAAAAAAAAAAGAAATAACAGGAAAAGAATGAGATGAATGTGTTCCTGTGAGCAGGTCGTCGAATTACATCCCAGTAAATGAGATTTTCGGTCCAGTGTGTGTGTGTGTGTGTGTGTGTGTGCAACAGACTGAATATTCCAAGGTCATTACATTGCACCACATTAAAAGGAATTTTTCCGTCATTCAACACCAATCATGCACATTTAGTGAGGTGAGAGTGACCTCTACTGAACCTGCGCTCGCCTCCATTCAATTCATTTTTCATTCACTTTACGCACATTCACCTCAGCCTGCGGGAGCCACGTGAAACGAGCAAAAAACACTGGAGCAGAACGAATCAAAGATGGAGCAGAAGAAAAATGCACACGTGAGTCGGCGCTTTTTTCGTCTTCTCCTTCAGTAATTCAGGTTTTTTTTTCCTTTTGTGCAGGTCGAGAGGGCGAAGGAGAGAACGGATATCTCAAGGACAGTGAGGTCCTGAAAACCTCTGGGGGGAAATTATATTATTTCTGGTATGAACTTGGACGTTGCTGTTGTTGCTGGAAAAAAGAAACAGGAATATTGTAGTTTGGGAAGTTTCTGATTAGCCCTCGGTGGCCACCGTCCCCCTTCACATCAAAAAACTGTATTTGTTATGTTCAAAAATCCTCTTATTTTACAGACCTTCACGTTACTCATGCTTCCATTGGGTTAAACTAGCATTTCACGTACTAGTGGAACCTGCGCCACCAACATGGCTGGTGGATTTGGGCTGACATCTCCTTTTTTTTGCTCTTCTTTGCGGATGATGCACTTATCTCAAGCAACAAGCAAACTGCAACTGTTCTTCGGTGCTGCCATTAATTACTAACAATTGACTTTTGGTTCAACTAGCTTCAACTAGGTGTGGTACTTGGAAGAAAGCCAGGGCTAGCTATTCCCCTCGTCCGCAACTTTTTTAACGCTAAGCTAGGCCTAGCATGTCCTGATTCATGCTTTATACTTAATGTAGAGACACATATCATGTCATTTCAAGGTATAGCTTCTCTTTTATCTACACATTTAGAACAAGTGTGCATTCAATTCCTCAGTGCATGAATAATTTACTATTTGCAAGATGGAACCACAATGAAAGAGAAATCAAGCGCCAAACGCGAACTACGGGAAATGTCCAGGAGGAAATTGGAGATTGTTCGGGTAAAGCGCCCACTCGTCCATCTGCTCTATTCTCACTGGACGGTTTCTGGAATGTTATGAAGGGACTGGCTGGAAAAATTCTGAATAATGTCTGGAGCAACATTTGCGTTTTCACATACGGCCCCTCCGGAAAATGTCAGGATTTCAGTGAATGTCTGAAAGCTGCTTAAGTTTAGTGGCCTTTTTTTTTTTTTAAAGCCGCATAATTTCACATTTAATTAAAGTACAAAAGTGATGCTTAATACTTGCGACTGGTCATTAAAAGTTAACTAAATTGACTGATTCATAATGACATACAAATTACACAGAGTGTATAAAATGAGAACATATCAAGATTTAACACAGCAAAAATACCCATATCCATCATCAACCCCTGTTTAATCACCCATAAAGCAATACGACTCTTATGGATTTTAGCCTGGTTATTACCTCCTTAACCCTTAAACAGAACTGTTAGCATTTATTAAAAACAAATCTAGAACTGGCAAAAATGACTGTACATGATTTCCCTCATAATTCCACTTTGATGGCGCCATTTGCTCTTTAAAAGGATAAAACTCGCGCACACAAACACACACACACACACATAAGTTCCAGACTCGAGCTCCCTGTTAAATCACCGAGTGTCCCCTCTATTAGTTTGGCCAAATGGCTGGATGCGTCCTCGGGCCAGTGATATTACAGAGCAGGTGGAGCGGTTCTGGACCATTAGCCGCGGGGTCAGCGCAAGGGGACGCGGAGACTGCATCCCCTCGCCGGCTCCGGCCACATTGCAGAGCACCTGCATCTGCCTTTAATAGCTGTTAGGGTAATGACAGTGTGCGGCACTCGGGGTGAGGCATCCGCGACATTACCGCTTGTAATTGGATGAATGTTATTCTCGAATCGCTGTGGAACAATTTCTTAATTCCTGCTCCCTCTTTTTCTTTCTCTCCCACCACCTGATTGAAAAGAGGACATTTAAAGCCACAATGTGTAATATTTAGGCCGACATAATTAGGGAGATTGAAATGGCTGATATTCATACACTTCCAGATTTTGTTATTGGTATTTCAGGCATCCAGGATTCCTTAAAGCTACAGGGTGTAATATTTAGAAGAACCTATTCACAGAAATCGAATATATTGTCTAGACCTATTGTTCATATATGTATAATCAACTCTGAATGAGTTCACGACGGGATAATATAAAAGACTCAGTAAAGACACAGTGCCTTCAACTTTCATGCTCGAAAATGCTAATGAAGATCAAAGAAATCAGTGCACGTCGTCGGGGAGAAACGAATGACCTGACTCTCAGAGTGTTTAGTCTAGTTGCGAGGTCGGAGACAGTGACGGAGCGTTTCTATGGAGACAGTCATACGTCACCCTGGACGGGGCAAGGGAGGGTTTTATGGGGACATAATGCACTGACCACTTGTTGATCCGACATCCACAATCTCTGTCATCCTGAGTCAGCGTCGCCTGCATCAATTTTCCATTACACGTGATATATGGTTTGATATTTAACTAACTATTATCTGTGAGTTTCTCTGTCTTGAGTGTTTCATTGCATTGATTTGATCTAAAGACGGCGGCTTATATTAACAAATTAATCCCATTATTCTCAAAAAATATCAATGGACGCTTCGAGCTTCGGTGCCTTTTTCTTTGGATCCATTTCTTTTTTTATTATCCCAGGACGTCTGCGGCTCACGGACGCTCTCTCCGTGCAGACCTGCTGTAATTAGACTGTTCCCCTTCTTCCTTTATCCTGTGAGTGAACTTGGAGATTTCCGCAGGTGAAAGTCTTTTCCTCTGTTAATCCACAGAGGGCAAAAAATATTCTTATCAATGTTAAAACAGGAGGCATATCACTCACTTACTCACTTTCCCTAATGTTTTGCAGGAAAGACTTATCAGATACTGGGGAATATACCTGACTCTTTGTCGTAATTTATTTTTGGTCCACTCTCATTTAGTTTATCCTGCAATATATTAGAGTTTCAAATAATCCCACAATTAAAACATAAAAAGTAGCAAATATGAAATATCGCTAAAGAAACCATTTATCAAGCATCTTTTTGGATTAATGAAACTAACATGATATATTATTCCTCCCAAAAATATAAACATATATACACATTTATATATATAAAGTTGATGCAGCCTGAAATGCATTCGTTTTAATGTGATATATACCCTTTAGTTAAAGCATATTATATATAAATATATCTATAAATATATATTTATTCTATTATTATTTCGGCGACTCTCATTTTTTCTAGTCTCGACCGGTTGTTTCAGAATTTAGTGCTCACAAAAACTTTGGGTGTTGCTCCTCGTCTATTTAAAGCTACGACGACATCCACACACACACACACACACACACACACACACACACACAATGGACTGTAAACGATGCAGTGACTGATAACGCCGTTTTCTTTTTCGTATGAGATTTTCGGTTGATAAAGTGGAATAATAAATCATGTTCCATAATGAAAAAAGAAAAGCTGACGCTGAACCGGAGCTCTTCACCTGGAAGTTGGTTCAGAACTTTGAGCTCTATATCAAGGAGACAGACAATTATTTTGAGGGGGGGGGGTGAAGTAGAACTTTGTTGTTCCGTGCGTGTGTGTGTGTGTGTGTGTGTATGTTCACCTGGATCGATAGCTCATACATTTAAATCTAAATATATGACTATAAAGTGAGTGGACAGACAGTGACAAATGAGTCTCCTGCACAGACACACACACACACACACACACACACACACACACACACACACACGAAGCGTGAGCATGAATATGGATAACGAATCAGGCTCTGCCGTGGATTTCACTTATTGATCGCCGCTCCGTGGACGGAGATCAAAGGTCTTTTAATAATATCGGGGGGGGGGGGGGGGGCTGACGTCTCGACGCATTGGAGCAGGAGAAGACGGAGAGGCCGAGGGCAGACAGACGAGGAGAGGGATTCAGAGAAGGTGAGGAGAGTAAAGGAGACGTGGGAAAAGCAAATGGAAAGAGAAGTGGAGGTGTGAAGGTTATTGAAGAGAAATGATGAGGGGAAGAGGGAGCTGACAGCAGGTGGGGGGGCCGGGAGCAAACAAGAGGGGAACTGGAAGAGATGAGGGATAATCCAAAAAGACGAGGTGGCACGGAGAGGAAGAGCAGGACGGATGAGGTCGAAGAGAGGCGTGATGGGAGAAAGAGGGGAGGAGGTCAAACGACACGGGAGGAGAGGAAAGAGGGAGTGTGAAGAGAGGAAGGAGTGACGCCCGGTGAGGAGGACCTGGCGAGCGGTGGGACGAGAGACGAGGCGACGAGCGGAGGGGAGGAGAGAGTGCAGCACTTATTTCCTAATGAGAGGCAATCACACGACAGCTATTTTCTCCCACGGCGATATTTCACCTCGACCGCCGGAGCCATCACACACACACACACAGACACACACACACACACACACAAGCGCACACACACACACACCTCGTCAAGGTTGGATATGAGTGGGGATTTTTTTTCGAATTCATATTTTGAATAGCCATGCGTTCGATGGCTCACACACACACACACACACACACACACACACACACACACACACACTTTGCTGTGGCGTCGCCCGTCTACCTGTTTGATCCGCTGCAGGAGCGGCGGCAGCCAGTCCTTGTTCACCTCACAGTGGCTGTCGAGGAAGGTCAGGACGCCGGCCCTCGCGGCGTCGGCCCCTCGCACTCTGGACCGGATCAGACCTGACAACACACACACACACACACACACACACACACACACACACACACACACACACACACACGCGCACAAATACGTGTTTTGGTTAATTAGACACAGAAATCACAACGACAAGTAAAAGGATATTCTCCGATTTGTTCATCGGCCCGTTGCGCTTCTTGTCTTCGAAGGTCTGCAGGGGACCCTGGGTGAGAGGTCGACCCCGAGCGGGTCACCGGGTCGACGCTGGAACACACACGCACGATGTCGCAACACGCGGCCTCGGAGCCGCCGGTGGATTCGCATCCTCCACACTCTGCCTGGTGAAATTGATTCTTTCCAGGGCGGCAGATCGGATAAGACGGCGTATAAATCAACTTTCACGCTCCCGAGCTGTGACTGTCAGTTTCACACACACACACACACACACACGCACACGCACACGCACACACGCAACCTCCGTCCTCCTCGTCGTTCCAGCAGCGGCGAAGTCGCTTGGATGAATGTGGCTTCATCGCTGCAGCACACGACAGGATGTCTGCAGGGCGATGGAACCCTCAACCCTGAACCCTGAGCCAGTCAGTGTTAGTGCCTTGCTCTACTTATTGTCAGCACCTCCCTCCTTCCCTCACTCTCTCTCTCTCTCTCAGTCAGTCAGCAAAAGGGGGAGAAAATCAATGCAGGGCTCTGAGAGGCCCTGTCAGACATGGACGCAAGCTTTTAACAGGCCCATCACATTGTACACGTGTGTGTGTGTGTGTGTGTGCGTGTGTGTCTCCGTCAAACGGGAGGATGGGAGTGGAGGTTAACGTCAGGGAGAGTACATGTGTGAGTCGGCTGATTGTGGTTGTGTTGTTGCAGAAAGAGAGAGTGAAAGAGTCTTTGTGTGTATGTGTGTGTGTGTGTGTGTGTGTGTGTGTGTGTGTGTGTGTGTGTGTAAATGAGCCTGTTAGGGAGGTCTCCCTGATGAGGGCCAGTGTTCTCCTCTATTTGGACTAAATGGTCCAATCAATACTCCCTGACATGAAGACATAGTGTGTGTGTGTGTGTGTGTGTGTGTGTGTTGTTGTGACCGTGCGTTGTGTCCATTGTGAGTGTGTGTGTGTCGGTGACATTGTACGAGGGGCCGTGACGTTTCACGCGGCACTGTTAGGCCAAGGCTCAGCCAATTAAAAATCCCATTTCATCCTCAATAAGGCTTTATTTTCTGGATGGATGGACACACACACACACACACACACACACACACACACACACACACACACACAGGGGAGAGTGTTAAATCTACGCTGCTAACTTGATAACCATCTCCACCTATCACGGCGGCGTGTGGCCTTGAGAGGGAGGACGTTCCGGCTCCGTCCTCACTCGACCCACCAGGGTCTGAAGTCTGACGCCTGTATTCTCCGTACTGACCAGCAGAGGGCGACTCCACCGGATCTGTTTCTATAGAAGTCGACGAGAAAGTGATTCTTCTACTTCTCACTTTGATTCATAACGTCCGTAAAACATTTGTCCTGAGGAGTTTATGGTTCCTTTCTGTAGTTTCAAGCCTTTCGTCGATAACGGCGTGATGCTCATTTGGTACATTATGGTCCATGATACAGGCGAATAGACGATGAAGCACCGGATGTGTTGGGGGGCGTGGATACAGCGTGATTGACAGCTGGTCCGATTCTTTGAGGATATATGGAGACTAAAGGGGAAAAAAAGATTCTAGATTCCCGATGAGGTGATTTTCTTAGTCAATCAAATACAAATAATGCAACAAAAAAAAGGGCTTGACTGCAATAAAAGCAATAACAACAACTCCCCTCACACTCATCCAGCAAAACAACAATAACAGGAAGTGAGGAAACGCCATCGTGCGTCTCATACATTTTGCGACGAGGAAGCGGCAAAGATAAAATGATGACGACAACATGTGACAAGGATGAAGATAGAATAATAAAGAAAAAAAGACTAAACTGTGAAAAAAAACAAACTAGTTTGACCGCAGTTAATTTCACGATAAGAGGCCTAACTGCGTTTTGACAGTGACGGGATGTGATCAAACACTGGGCATAAAACAGACGATCAAGCCCAAAGGCCTGAAGCCGTAAACTATTAACTTGTGCGTGTGCGTGTGTGTGTGTGTGTGTGTGTGTGTGTGTGTGTGTGTGTGAGATGGGCATGACAGTGCTGTAGTGAAATCCATCAGCGACAGTATGTAGGACAAGTGTTCCTGTTGTTATCCAGAGAGAGAAGGAGCGGTGAGTGAGTGAGGGAGGGAGGAACTATTAAAAGACCAGAAACGGAGCGACGATATAAAATGCTCGAGTGTTTCCTGAGTGTTTTCGGCTCGGGCGCGACCCGCTGACCGCGGCGCCGCGTGAACCCCCCCGGCGGCACCGAACGGCAGCGACGGGACA
>NC_061532.1:18710000-18715000 GCF_022379125.1 Scophthalmus maximus | reverse complement strand
GGCTGGAGGACGGGGGCTGGAGGACGACGGGGGCTGGAGGTCGGGGGCTGGAGGACGGGGGCTGGAGGCTGGGGGCTGGAGGACGGGGCTGGAGGACGGGGGCTGGAGGACGGGGGCTGGAGGCTGGGGGCTGGAGGACGGGGCTGGAGGACGGGGGCTGGAGGACGGGGGCTGGAGGACGGGGGCTGGAGGACGACGGGGGCTGGAGGCCGGACGCTGGCCGGTTGAGACGGGACCCGAACAAGAGGAGGAGGTGAAGGGGAAGGAGGGAGCGAGGGATGATGATGCAGGAGGCGGAGGTGTGGAGCAGACTTATGAGTCTCTGAAGCACCAGACCCCATCAGGTGTGATGGAGGGAGGTGAAGAGTGATGAAAGAGTGAGGGATGATAAAAAGAGGGGAAGGAGAGAGAGAGAGAGAGATGGCAGGCCTGTAAGGGAGACGAATAACCCTGATTGTACGACTCTCTCTCTCTCTCTCTCTCTCTCTCTCTGGGTGGAGTCGAGGAGCCGATCAGGGGAGATGGATGAACGGACTGATGGATGAGATGGAGGAGGAGGAGAGGTGTGGGGGCAAGCAAATAAATGAAAGGCAAGAGAGACGGACTGAAGACGGGAGAGGAGGAGGGGATGAAAAAAAGAGGAAAAAGGAAGAGAAACGAGGCGACGGAGCAGAAAGAAAAATAGAATATTTATCTCATTAGTTCAAATTAAACCGTTCAGTGAATCAACCAGTGTCCATATCGATCATCCTTCGTTCCTGACGCCTCTCTCTCCTCCCTCCTTCTTTCCATTCATCTCTTTCAGCTTTTCTTCTCTCTCTCTCTCTCTCCTCTCCCCTAATCTGTCCATCCATCTATTTTCCAGTGAGGTGGACAGATATGGATGGACACAATCTCTGTACAACACACACACACACACACACACACACACACACACTGGCGCGAGGCTCCTCCCCCCCCCCCCCCCCGGGCAGCGCCACCAGGGAGAAGCTATCTCGAGCTGCACAGAAAAAATATTATCGCCCGCTGACAATGCCACAGTCGGCCGCCACAGAACAGCGGCTCTGTATCTGCGCCCGCTCATTTCCCAACATTCTATATATCAATTTTAGAAAGAAAATGTTCATTATACCCACAGCCGCCATTCGGAGAGCACTTCTCATCCCAAAGTGCCACGAGAGGCGAGCGTGTGTGTTAGTGTGTGTGTTAGTGTGTGTGTGTGTGTGTGTGTGTGTGTGTGTGTGTGTGTGTGTGGCCCCCCCGGTGGGAATTTAACCCCCGACTCTTCCGGCAGGGATAATGCCGATGCTAAGTGGGCGCTGCCGTGCCACTGTCAGCGCGAGGGCGGTGCAGTTCCCGCGGGAGGCGTCCGCCTCCGCTCGACAGTTCAGTGAGGATGGAAAAAAAAAGGAAGCTGAGAGCGAAATGCACGTTGTTCTTCAGAGAACCAAAAACGACAAAGACACTGTTCAGCCACGACGTCGGTGATCGACACGTACGCCAGGCTGGCCAGAATTTACCAGGCGAGGCGATTAGGGTTTATTGCAACGGCCCGATATAGTGAGGAGACTCCTGGTTCAACAAGTGGTCAGTGCATGGTGTCCCACAAAACAAAAAAGCTGATATATTTAGAATAATGGGATTAACTTGTCAATATTAGCCGCGGTCTTTAGATCAAATCAATAAAAACGCAAACTCAAGACAGACAAGATGAATTGTTTATCCAGGGAGTAATTCACGGATTATAGTTTTAGTCAACGGTCGACAAAAGACTGGTGGATCTCTCCCTCGCTCATCTGACGACTCGATATGAACGAGGAAGAGGACAATAGATGAATTGAAAATCATATAAAACATCAAAGATTATACCCTACTAGTCAAACCATATATCTTGTGTATTGGAAAATTGATGCAGTTGACGTGGATGTGTCAAGAGCCCGATATATTGAGGATAGGCCGGGTTCGTCACACGGATCAACAAGTGGTCAGTGCATGGTGTCACGTGTCGTCATCTCACAGATGTAATGTCTGTCTCCATAGAAACGCTCTCTCTCCGTTCAGGACAAAGGGCGACCGACCTTACAACTAGACTAAACATTCTAAGAGTGGGGACGGAAGGCGTGTGACACATCTGTACGAACCTCCGCGACACTTGACAGGCTCGAGGTCGTCTCTTCCTCCCCTGCTGCCCAGGATTGACTCATTTAAACCTGAGGATCAGAAGTGTGAGCTTCAGTAGTTCTGCTCGGTCGGTTACTGTAAAAAAAACAACAGCAACCCTTTGCTTTTCGGCAGAATGTGTTTTCAACTGAACCCCCCTTCCCTACAGGTGAGGAGTCAAATTAATTTCCACTGTTCGTGCAAACTTGGCTCAGGGGGGGAACACCCGAGCTCTCTTCCCTTCCTCTCTGCCTGATTGGTCAGCCGACAGCCAGCCAGTCCCTCCATCCTCTCTACCTCGCCGGAGTAATTCATTACTCCTCTCTCTCTCTTTCCATTCATCCACATCACACCATCTTTCTCCGGCCTATATTCCTCCGTCAAGACGTCCGACAGCACGTCGCTGCAAAAATAAATAATAAAAAAATAGATCTGTCCATTATTTGAAAAGATGCACACGATTTGGCTTATTTAGAACTGATAACCGGCATCTCTTGCATCTTGAATCTTGCCCTGACAGAAAACCTTTCCCACAAGAAGCCGTTGCTGGAAAGGAGAAATCCTGATTCAGCCACTCGATGCGGTGATGCATCGCGCTGAGTATCCGCGGCCCAGTGAATCCTGTCTCATCACCGTTGATCTACCGTCCCCTGACATCGAGTCCGCCCGGGGGGGGTGTTCCCGAAAGGCCACTTCGTCCACATTAAAATACAGTCTAATCGCTGCTAATCTACAATAATCCATATCGGTGTCTGTTACTAAATCACAGGCTGATAAGCAGAGTTATTGGCTTGTTGCATCTGCGCACGACGATCAGATAATCTAACGCAACGGTGTCTAGACGCAATAAATAAAGCGCCATCGCAGATACATATCAGCAGCCTGTAAATACAGTCGAGTCCATTTTTTTAATCACAGCCGTAAATACGGTAACGGATAATAACGAAAACACGAGGAACTTCTGGACCACACGTGGGGCGACAGAATCCTTGTAGAGGAACGATTCGGTTGCACGGAGGATGGAGATGGAGGTCGAAGAAGAAGAAGAAGAAGAAGAAGAAGAAGAAGAAGAAGAAGGCCAAGTTGCACACAGCCTCTGCAGCAGAAAGCAAAGACTGTAAATCCACCTCGATGACCTCGTCCCCGTAAATCCTGAGTGATCCGTCGCAGACGAAGTGATCTGCTGATCTTTGCTGTGAGGGTTGTTTTTTTTTTTGTTGGTCCGCTGAAGCACAAAGTGCTGAGCTGGTGCTGATCTAGAAGGCGCATTTCTACACTTCGCCGGCGAGCGGGCTGATGAGGCGGCTGACTGACCGGAATCAGGTCATCGCCAAGTCTTCGCACGGACCGGCGTTATAAAATGAGAGAGAGAGAGTTGAGTGTCGTCTCTTCTAGAGTTCAGGAGACGACCTTTAACCCCCGGTCCGGTCTTCCATCACTTTTTTCATTCATCATTCCACAACCATCTGCAGCGGCAGCAGGACACGTGTGTGTGAACCGTTGAAACTCTTGAGCAGCACCCGAATACCGCTAGGTTATCGAAAAACGTCTTCCACGGATCAAACACATCGGAAGAGGTTGTCGTGCTCGTCGGAACAATCACACAGGTCGAAGTTACGGAGGCCCTGAAGTGCAAAGCACGACGGCAGAAACGAGCGGTGCATTTTCTGCCTTTTGAAAGAGTTGTCGTCTTCATCGTCAGCGTACTGCTCAAATATATATATTGCAGCACAGGACGCTGGTTCGTATGAAAATGAGAAATAAACGAACCTGTCCCATGAATCTCTTCTCCCTGTCTTTCTCTCTCCGCCTGCTCATCTCTCTCTGGCAGCGGAGACGAGATCAATTCTCCAGATCAGAGCCTGATTAAATATCGACGAGGGCCCGGCTCTCCCCGGGAAAAAGCCACTCTTTGATCGTGAGATCAAAAAAAGAGAAGCTTTCAAAGGAGCCCATCATTGTCTCAGAAATCAAACTCATCAAAGATAGGCCCCTCGGAAATTACGGCCTTTCATAATGTAATTTGAGGCTTTCACTGCACTTTTTGCAGTGTGTTTTCGGCGTCTCTGGAGCAAAGCGTGATTGCTCTGTGAAAAAAGAAGAGAAAACTTATCTGGCCTGTTTATTTAACCGACGCCTGAAATCAGATTGCATTTTTTTTTTTGTTGCTGTCTTCGACTAAATATCCTTCAGATGCTCTCAGAAGTTTCATAACTGCGAAAGAGCTCGCGAGAACTTTTTGGAGCCGAAGATTGGAGGATAAGCAGATTGTCATTTTTTTTCAAAAAAGTATCCACCCGTAAGGAGTGACGACGGAGGCGGCTCCTCAGCTCATGATTCACATTATCGCAGTTTCTCACGGCCGTCGTGCAGTTTAAGTGCCTTGCTCAAGGGCGTAACAATATCTATATCTATAACATTATATATAACATCCGGTGTCCTTACTTTGGACAGTTTGAAATCTAGAAACAGTCGTGGAAAGGCTCGACAGAGAAGTTTTTGGCAGGAACCTCAGGGGGTCTTTTAACTCGACGAGAAGGTTGTGACACGTTCAGGTCGAGTTCCTGCACATTGTTACGAGCGTATGTTGCAATACGCAGATTAATACAGATTAATTAAAAGCTAAAAGACCGCCCTCCAGAAATCCCTCTGAAATGTGTCTGAAACCATCTTCTCCCTCTCCCTCACTGAGGAATTCTGAGACTATGAATATTCATGATGTGCAAATGACACTGGCCCCGCCCACCACAGCTGCTCGCGCTTAAGGTCGACCGATGGAAGAATGTGCACAACGAGATAGCTAGAGGCAACATCAGAGAGATTCAGACATAAAAACTTTC
>NC_061532.1:18655000-18690000 GCF_022379125.1 Scophthalmus maximus | reverse complement strand
TGTGTGTGTGTGTGTGTGTGAGTGTGTGTGTGTATGTGTGTGTTAAACTAAAATAGACAGCAGTAGGTAGCTGAAGGCCACGCCAGGTGGTGGATGTGCCTGTTTGGTAAAATCACAACGTGTTGACGTGTACACGTGTGTGTGTGTGTACACGTGTGTGTGTGTGTGTGTGTGTGTGTGTGCGGCAGATGGTGCGTGACGACTGTATTGCTCCCAGCAGCACAGCTGTCCCAGGCAATACAGCCTGGACACACACCTCTTCATCAAGTTAAATAACGCTAAACAACACACACACACACACACACACACACACACACACAGGGTATGACAAAACCCATGGACTCAAATTTTATTTTGCCAAGATTTTCAGATATTTGAGACGCGACTGGTTATGTCCAAAGTGTTTTACAATTGTGTCTTTGACTGATGTTGACGTTGGTTTGTGAGCGGCCATTTTGAAGCCTTGAGTTCAGCATTTTGACCAGCGCCATGTTGGGTTTTTCTTTTTAAAACCAGAAGTAACCATATTTGGAGAAGCGGGGGGTGTGGCCTGACTGAGAGCTCGTCCACCTGCACCTGCAACCGTGCACCGATTGGACCAACCAGCTGTCAATCACGCTGTATCCACGCCCCCAATACATACGTTGCTTTATGGTATGTTTGACTGTCAATGGACCATAATGTACAAAATGAAGACTTGAAACTTAGAGATTGAACCATAAAAACTCCTCAGGAAAATGTTTTACTGACGTTATAAATCAAGTGAGAAGTAGAAGAGTCACTTTCTCGAAGACTTCTAAATAACCAACCGGCGGAGTCGCCCCCTGCTGGTCGCTACAGAGAATACAGCCTTCAGGCGCTTCCCACATTGGCTTCACTTTTTTGGAACCTGGTGACTGCGTCCGTGATGCAGCCGCTCCGACCTTCACCAGGTGGTGCCTGAGAGGCAAAACCCAGGGGAAAATGAAGCTTACGATTTTTACAGAAATGACGAGGGCGTTGCGCATCGCGAGCGACTGAACTAATCTGAGGAGGCGCTGACGCCGTTACGTGGGATTATTTGCCTCCGGAGTGAATCTCTGCGGATCGCTGAACGAGGCGACGAGGGGGGAAGATAAACACGTCGCGCAGGATATCAAACAAAATCCAGCGGCGCTGCATTTCGACACACGGGAGGATTAAGCTGGAAGAACAGCAGCGATTATAATATTAATAGCGAGGCCGCGTTGGTTCATTCATCCGCTCCACCTGGCGAGAGAGAGCGATTTAATTCTATTTTTATAATTTCGACACAACACCGGTGATGTGTGGGAGCGTCACGGTGTAGAACAGCTGCCGAATACGCCCACGACTCGGCATCCGCTCGATAAGTCAAGTGCCGTCGCGGCAATTTGATGTCGCTGCTGCAAATGATTGTTCCACCGAAGCTCTTGAAGAAAGTGGCTGTTCTTTCTGACGAGCAAAACCTACTAGAATTTCACATTTGATGCCGTCGACTCTGGGACTAGATTGCGTAGATTTCTTTTTCATCCTGCCTCTTCCTCCTCTCGCACACACGCGCACTCTCAACTTTCTCGCCGTCCATCATCTTGCCGCTGTCGTTTTAAATATGATTTCATCTTCGCAAACTCATCAGATTCCTCACTTCATCTCGTCTCGGCCAGTCATCGATCACCATCACCGCCGCCGCAGGGCACACGCCCTCCACTGCAATATCTCCCCATGGCGACCTTGTCATCGCATATCATCGGTTCATCATCAATTATTATCATCCCATGAATAAATATTCTTCAGTCACTTTTTCTCAGGATGTGCAACAATGAAACGTCCAGAGCCTTGTTCAGGTCGCGAGATCTCATGAAGCAAAGATCCAATAACAATGTTTTCCAATCGATGCAATTCACTCAATACATACTTGATACAACTGGACGTCCACCAACCGTTAGGCAGCAACTCGTCACCGAGGCCGGAAAAGAAAACCAAAAAGAAAAAAAACAAAAACAGACAGTAACAGTGGTGTTTCCATCAACCAATCTTAACGCGCACCTTGAAATATCGCACAAGAAAAAGTTGATGGATAAATCAAAACTTCCTCTAATCTGCAAAAACAGATATATATAGAGATATGGGATGGGGAAACAACTTTGCAGAACAAGTTGTGACGTAGCAGAACATTCACCTCGCGTGACTGAGCAGCCATGACGTATGGGGCGTGTTGCCAGGGCAACTGTTGTCTAAGTTCTTAGTTTCGCAACCTCTTCTTCTTCTTCTACTGCTCCATCGCAGCCGCGTCACGGTAGGTAGGCCTAAGTGGCCTACGGCGCCACCTACTGACGGAACTGGTCCTCGTCTGTTCGCTCCGAACCAGTCGATGGAAACGCAAGCGAGAAGGTTTCTGGTTTCGAGTCCCGGTTCGAACCGACCAGGGCCTTTCTGTGTGGAGTTTGCATGTTCTCCCCGTGTATGCGTGGGTTCTCTCCAGGTTCTTCATCTTCCTCCCACAGTCCAGAGACATGAGAATGGGGTCAGGTTCATTGGAGACTCTAAATTGACCGTAGGTGTGAATGTGAGAGTGAATGGTTGTCCGTCTCTGTATGTGGCCCTGTGATAGGCTGGAGACCTGTCCAGGGTGAACCCCGCCTCTCGCCCAATGTCAGCTGGGATTGGCTCCGGCCCTAAGTAGCCCAGAAAATGGCCCCCGGGAAGTCTTTAGCGGACGGACAGCCGAGGTGACGAAGGGGCTCGGACGGGGACGACGTCCCCGAAGGCAGCGTTGACAAGTCATCCGCCTCGATGTCCGTGACGAGTCGAGTGCACGAAACCCCCCCGAGGGAGGAAAGAATCGAGCGTGTTCATAGCAGATGTTCCCAAGTGACATGGCATTCGAAAAGAAAAAGAAAAGACACTCATCCAAGTTAATCCTCATACATTTGCGGTTGTGCTACACGTCTCCATGCATCCACTCATTAACGTTTTCCGCTCGGGCTGAGACGAGGCGGCGCAGCGTCTATTACCACGTTTAGCGAGAAACAGACTCGAAGCCGCCGCGGAAGAAAAAACGGGAAAAATATTGTTCTAATAATGCACCTCCCGTCGTGTGAATTAAATTTCCATTTAGACACGAATAGAGTCAAAACTAATCTAATTTAATCTGCCCACTCTCCCTCCCTCCCTCCCCCTCCACGCTTTCACATCCTCCTCTCCTCCTTTTATCTCCTCTCAACTCTTCACCTCTCTCCTCCGCTTTCATCTCCCCTTCCTTTTTCCTCTCCGTTCTCCTCATTTACTCCGCTGGCTTTCACCTCAACGGAAGGGGGGGGGGGGGGGGGTTATTAATGAAGTGGGGGATTTATATATAGAGAGAGTGAGAGGGAGAGGAGGGGAAGGCGGCGAGATAGATTTTTTTCGTGAAAAAAGTGAGAAAGATAAGACGGAGATGGAGGATGAGACAGAGGAGGGGGCGAGCGAGGCAGATGGAGAGAGAGAGGGAGGGAGAGGCGGCCGTTGGGTTTTTATAATTGGCTGCCTGTGACTCAGAGAGGCTGAGTACAGTATCCCCCTCTCACACGCACGGTCACATTTCCTCCTCTCGCCTCCCTGGAACATGACATGGAACCAGCTTCTGGAGCCTCGGGGCTCTGAACATTTAAATTATCTCCCATCAGCTCACTGTGGTCTAAAGATCACAGATTTCGGCTTCGCGGCGCCGACTGTCATTTCCTTCTGATTCACCTAATTAGAGTGGCTAACGACGTCCCCGCATAATGGGACTGTACCTCGACCTGCACATTAACAGCGACACACGGATGCTGTGAGTGGCTGTTGCTGTGTAGCGATGGAGAGGTACAGTAGCATCTCTTTCGGCCGCACATCTTTCTAATGTGCCTGGAACTTTTAGGAAAGTGGAATATAATAAAACTGTGCAGGTTGCGTAGTAAAACTGTCATGCCTGACAGATAACTCCCCATTCACATAATAACAATATTCAGCTCATGATTTAATAAAAAGTAATGTTCCCGTTTTATGCAATAAAGATTTCGAGAGATGTAATTACTTTTCTTTTTCTTTTTTCTTTTTTACACCTGAAAGGATTATTAAAGTATTATTAATGCATACATATTTTCAAGAGGGCTGACGTTTCCTTTTTAAAGTGTTGAATATGTTCACCACACCATGGAAGTCTTTGTACATTAAAGCCCCAGTGTGTCATTTTTGTAACTTCCTGGCGGCACCTGGTGGTAAAGTTGCAAACCGCAACCTACTGAGCGACAGACAGGGGACACTTTATGGTGGCGCACAGCTGATTCCATTTCCGGTTATCCGGCTGCGCTGAAAATTCAAATTCATATTCCGGTTCGTAATTTTAATTTGGGTTATTACTTGAAAAGATTTACATGCTCTAATGTTCAGTAATCACATCAGTTCCCTCCGACTGTCCATTTCTGCAGCTCCTCTTTCACGGCCTCTCTCTGTAAAACACTTGGTTTTCAGCTCCTGTCTCTTTAGAGCTGCAGTGTGTAATATTTAGAAGAACTTATTCACAGAAATTAAATATATTGTCCATAACTCTGTGTTCATATAAGAGTTCAATATAGTTCCATGAGGTGGACCGACCTCCGTGTGAGTCTCCATGTTTCTACATCCTGTTGAATACGGTTGTTGAACTAAACGCTCCAGAATACGTCGCGTTCACGTGGAATTTTCAGACGCTGCCGGAAACAGGAAGTGGAATCGGCAGTGTGCCACCATAAAGTGTCCCCTGTCGGTCGCCCAGTTGGTTGCGGTTTGTAACTTCACCACCAGATGGCGCCAGAAAATAAGAAAAATTACACAGTGGGGCTTTAGGGTCCCCTCCCTCCCAATGGAGCACAGTCTTTTCTGATTGGCCAGCTGGCTCCACTCTGTTGTGATTGGTCGACCACTTTCAGTGAGCGTAGTTAAGCTCCCTCGCTCTCGCTTTAACCTGCTTTGTTGGGGGGGGGGGGCGTTCCAGACTAGCCTCTGTAGACACGTCTTGTCGAGTCTGTCAAGAGTTTAAACGACGTACAAGAAACTCTGGCTACGGACAGATTTGCAAGTGAGAGGTGAGCAGCGACCACTGCTCTTTTAATGAAACCTACACGCATCAGACTCGGTCTACTAGGCAGCGGCTTCTTAATAATTCCCCGGGTTTCCCACAGATGTAAGTAAGACTGCCTTCTTCTTATAATGGACCCTGGGCGACGGAAGTAGGCATCTACAAAGCCTAATTCAAGACGACACTCTGCCTTATGTTCGGGACTTTAACCGCATTAAAAGCCACTTTGTTTCTGATTCGAACAGACTCTTTCCTCTTCTGAGTGTTACAAACGATACCGCGGCCTTCATATCATTTGTCTGTCTTGTGATAATAACATCTCCTGGAACGTCCTTGTGAGGTAAAGGTTGGATTAAAAAATAATCGTTGAGCATGAACCGTAAAACTCGTCAGGCGGCGAGAGGGTTGACGTGCTGTGAATCACCGTCATGACTGTAAGTGGGTTTGGTTTTGTCTGGGTGGAGCCGCTGCAGCTGTGGTCAGACCGATATGTAGACACATATACATATATACAGTACGGACGTTCAGCTGTCTCCGAGGGTCGAGTACTGTACCGTACATGTGGCCACTGCGCTCGATGCCAGCTACAATGAAACCGACCAACACAACAAGCTACAGGACGATCCAAGCTACAGGACGATCCAAGCTTCAGCTCTCGCGTTCGTCGAAGTCGTCCACTTTGATCAAGGAGGGTTAACGTTTCACTCCCTCTGTAACAATGTCTAGTCAAATCTGAGCCAATACTGCGACTGTTGAAAAAGCAGAACAAAAGTAATTGCCGTCTTCTTCCGGGACCTCGTGTGATGAAGGGGTGCGTCCCGAGACTCACTCAGAATAAACACAGCCCGTGTCCCCCCGTCTCCCAGTTTCCAATGGTTTATCTGTAGATACAACTGAAAAATAATGACTCACCACGCTGCTGTGGAAGCAGGACGAGCCCTTCAGAACTGGCATCCGCAATACTACCAGAGGTTTCATTAATAATTTACACGGCATCCTCCACAATTCTTTGACCCAGGGGAGGAAGAGAGAAAGACACTAGGCAGACGTTGAGATACTGATTCACCCAGATCGTAGCAGATACGGGAAGAGGACGGCGTTCGGGGACATGAAAGTCAGTCATTTTCCGACGTTCTTCTCATTTCCAAATGAAGGCCGTGGCATGACATTAAAAACACAACCAACCAAAGCTGTTCTCACATATATTAAGAAAGGCCTCCAAGAAAAAATTGTGACAAGGAAAAAAGACACACAAGAAACACAAGACATGAAAAGACACAAGACAAGACACAACACGAAAAGACACCATACGAAAAGAAAGGACACCAAAAGAAACCATACGAAAAGAAAGGACACGAAAAGACACCATACGAAAAGAAAGGACACGAAAAGAAACCATACAAAAAGAAAGGACACGAAAAGAAAGGACACGAAAAGAAACCATACGAAAAGAAAGGACACGAAAAGACACCATACGAAAAGAAAGGACACGAAAAGACACCATACGAAAAGAAAGGACACGAAAAGAAACCATACGAAAAGAAAGGACACGAAAAGAAACCATACGAAAAGAAACCATACGAAAAGAAAGGACACGAAAAGAAACCATACGAAAAGAAAGGACACGAAAAGAAAGGACACGAAAAGAAACCATACGAAAAGAAACCATACGAAAAGAAACCATACGAAAAGAAAGGACACGAAAAGAAACCATACGAAAAGAAAGGACACGAAAAGAAACCATACGAAAAGAAAGGACACGAAAAGACACCATACGAAAAGAAAGGACACGAAAAGACACCATACAAAAAGAAAGGACACGAAAAGAAACCATACGAAAAGAAAGGACACGAAAAGAAACCATACGAAAAGAAAGGACACGAAAAGAAAGGACACGAAAAGAAACCATACGAAAAGAAAGGACATGAAAAGAAACCATACAAAAAGAAAGGACACGAAAAGAAAGGACACGAAAAGAAACCATACAAAAAGAAAGGACACGAAAAGAAACCATACAAAAAGAAAGGACACGAAAAGAAACCATACAAAAAGAAAGGACACGAAAAGAAACCATACAAAAAGAAAGGACACGAAAAGAAACCATACAAAAAGAAAGGACACGAAAAGAAACCATACGAAAAGAAAGGACACGAAAAGAAACCATACAAAAAGAAAGGACACGAAAAGAAAGGACACGAAAAGAAACCATACGAAAAGAAAGGACACGAAAAGACACCATACGAAAAGAAAGGACACGAAAAGACACCATACGAAAAGAAAGGACACGAAAAGAAACCATACGAAAAGAAAGGACACGAAAAGAAAGGACACGAAAAGAAACCATACGAAAAGAAACCATACGAAAAGAAACCATACGAAAAGAAAGGACACGAAAAGAAACCATACGAAAAGAAAGGACACGAAAAGAAAGGACACGAAAAGAAACCATACGAAAAGAAACCATACGAAAAGAAACCATACGAAAAGAAAGGACACGAAAAGAAACCATACGAAAAGAAAGGACACGAAAAGAAACCATACGAAAAGAAAGGACACGAAAAGAAACCATACGAAAAGAAAGGACACGAAAAGAAAGGACACGAAAAGAAACCATACGAAAAGAAAGGACATGAAAAGACACCATACGAAAAGAAAGGACACGAAAAGAAAGGACACGAAAAGAAACCATACGAAAAGAAAGGACACGAAAAGACACCATACGAAAAGAAAGGACACGAATAGACAACATACGAAAAGAAAGGACACGAAAAGAAACCATACGAAAAGAAAGGACAGCAAAAGACATGACAAGAAACTAAAAGAAAGGACACGGATAAATTCATTTCTTTTGGTGGAGGTGTGGGCGGCACGGTGGCGTAGTGGTCAGCACTTTCGCCTCACAGCAAGAAGGTTCTGGGTTCGAGTCCCGGTTCCAACCAACCAGGGCCTTTCTGTGTGGAGTTTGCATGTTCTCCCCATGTATGCGTGGTTGTTTGTCTCTGTGTGTGGCCCTGTGATAGGCTGGCGACCTCTCCAGGGTGAACCCCGCCTCCCAATGTCAGCTGGGATTGGCTCCGGCGACCCTTCAATAGATAGACGATGGTAGACGATGGAAGTTGCCACGCGCCGGAATAAAACGACTGGGATTTTTTTTCCTTTTCCCATCTACACTGTATTCATCCCTGCAGCACTCGACGTGCCCCCCCAGCATGCATCACTCACACACACACACACACACACACTATACACACTCAGCCGAGAAAATAATGTCTTCCTGTCCCGAGGACGAGATATTGATTGCGGCGCCGCCGAGCACCGAGTTTCAATTTACACAATTGGAGTTTGACATCGGCCGCGTTCGATTGTCATTAACGGCACGAAAAACAACGCTCGTAACTTACGGCCTAGATTGGCTCGACGGGAAACGGACGGCGCTAAGCACACTTCCCCCCGACGACGGGAAAGGGACGGATGATGAGAAGAGATGTGTGTCTGTTGGAGTGCAGGTTGATTCAATCCAAACACGCTCACATCGCCGAGCGACATCGTCACGAGCGGAAACCTGCCGCGGCGCTTGTTGCCTCGGAGGCCGCAGCCTCCACGATGTGCCGGCGGGAGGCGAGGGGTCATTTGTACCTCGTGTGGGACGTTTGTTTTCCGTTCCCCGTCGCAGGGGAGCCAACGTGGGAGCTGCCGGGATCTTTGGTTCCCCTATTTTATTTTACGATTCCGTAAGATCGTCAGGAGTCCGTCGCCAACGCAACCAAAAAAATTAAAAGTAATGAATTCTCTGGACCGTTTTCCCCCTTAATGACATCCCTCAAGCCTGAATCCATTCTAAGGTGCTTTTTAAGTGGTTTTTAACACACACACACACACACACACACACACACACACACACACGGAGAGAACAGAAGAAGGCAGTTAATAGTGGCGTAATGAAGAGTTACGACATAAACTCCTTATAAGCCTCTCATCGTTCATAAATCACTTAGAAACCAATTTCATACCGAAGCAGGGACGAGGAGAGAATCCCGGACTGAAGAAAGACGTTCATTAAGACGAGGGGGAGGGGGCGGGAAGGGAACAACAAAACTGACAGAGACGGGGAAGACAAGGGACGACAAGTTCATGAGCGTGGGAAGAGAGGATGGAGAAAGAGAAAGGTAAAGGAAGAGCGGAGGAGGAGGAGGAGGAGGGAGCAGAACTGTCGGGACAAAGAAGGGCCGATCAGGAGGAGGGATGGAGAGAAGAGACGCTTGGACGAGGGAGGGGAGGGTGATGGAGGGATAGAGGGATAGAGGGAAAGGAAAGGATTTTGTGTTTCCTGTTGTTTTAACTGTACACATTTTAATATTTCTATTGATAAATCTATGACTCGTTCCATTGTCGTTGTGCGATCATTGTCCCTCCTCGGTCTCTGTGTTCATCAGGCTCCGCTGTGACTTTTCCTTTCAACGCACGTTCTTTTCTTTTACCATTCTGCATAGCAGCGACATTTTAAAAAAAGAAAAAAAAGAAAAAAAGAGAGACTTTGTTCTTCGCCCGGTTAATTCGCGGGGGTTAAAAAATATAATACCACGAGGACGCAGCTCCGATACAGCTGAGCGGGGCAAAAAAGGAATAATGTCCAGCTATTACACACACACACACACACACACACACACACACCTCGTGTTAATCTGCAGGCCGGGCCGACGAAGACGCTCCTGGGAGGCTATTAGCTTCAGGACTATTCAGCGCTCCATTTGGATTAGTCTGAGGCCAGGACGGGGGGGACGGGGGGGACGGGGGGGGATTAATAAAGGAAACTCTGCTGCCACATGACAACGGGACCCAGCCCCCCCCACCCCCCCCCTCGCCGCACCACTGGGTCACCTTTGCGGCACCAAGACACTCCGATACGCCCGGGAGACATTTCACTTTGACCGTCGACCGTGTGATGAATCCTTCAGGGCTCCGTGTTCGCCAGGTGCGTCCCACCGCCACTCGCCGTCCACCAGGACATCCTCCATTGACCCGCCCATTATTTTCTCGATTTTAGTTGTTCGGTTCAGTACAACGTTGAAGAATGTCGACCGCGTTTTCCCCCCAACCCACGGGATGAAGTTCTGTTCCGTCCGCACGTCAGAGATTATTCAGTTTCCTGCCACAGAGGAGCAAAGGACCCAGATCGTATTCACATTTAAGAAGCTGCAATCAGAGAATCTTGACGGGCTTTTAAAAAAAATAAAAACCACTTGAAACGATTAATCGATGATCAAAATAGCCGGCGGTTAATTTCACAGTCGATTACTAATTGATTAGTAACTGTTGCGGCTCTACTCTCATATGCCGAATTTGTACGTTACACCAGGAAGTTAGTCAAAGGAAATGTATTCTGTGAAAAAAAATGTTTCAAAAAAGATTCTACACAGGAACTAGTTTTGTGCGGTGAAAGTGATTTGCATGTTTTAAACTCGGGGAACAGCTGCTGCTGCTGCTGAGGCCAATTAGTGTAGTTGGTCTTCATCGTGGCTTCAGGGCACTTGAATTAAATAACAAAAAAAAACTACGAAAAAAAGTGACTTTAACTACTTAATATTCAGGATTGGTGAAAAAAAAATAAAATAACAATAATAATAATAATAATACCAGCAGCTGCTGGATGATAACACATTGAACGAATGCAGCGTCGCCTGCGAGAGAACCAACACCTGCGGCGGTAGAAGGCAACGTGCTCACGGTCACGGCGAAGGACACGCCGAGGATCAGGGGACGTTTTCTAAAAAGGATTCTTCCGCGGTCGCCGACGCATGTGTGCTGACGGAATCCCTTTTCCCGCGAAGCAGCGCGCATGCATTAGGGCAGAGCCACCGACGGCGTGCTGGAGGTTAGTTATTCACGCGCCACAGTAAAGAGCGCGGGGGCATTTACATTTAGAGTATTTCTGGAGGTGCCGACGAGTTTGTTCGTCTCGCCCGGAGAGTGTGTTGCCGCACATGACCTTAAAACGCAAATGTGGTATTTTACAAAATGGCGAGGAAGCAGAGCGGCGATGAAAACAAGTCGGGGGGGGGGGGGGGGGGGGGGGGTTAAGACGAGAGAGACAAAGATTAAAAGTAGTGAAGTTCACTTTGTTTCGCCGGTCACTCAGTACGAAATGAAAAGCAAAGGAAAAAACTAATGAAGGGAACGTGAAACGCAAAGGTCAAAAGGCGACCAGACGTTTTTTTTAAACGGCGACAAACAGGAAGAACGTCGGTATCCGTGTCCCGGGACAGTTGAAATGTTTCAGAAGATATTTTCTCTTTGATTCCATCAACATTCCCACCACCACCACCACCACATCAGCCGTTTCATCATCAGACATTAAACATCCACTGGCGTTCGGAGGCAAGAAAACAAGGATGTTTTACAAGCTCCTGACAGACTTAATCCAGCAGGAGTATATTTCCAGTACGGTTGGCTCACGTCCTACTGTGCTCCTGCTCATCGCCGTCACCGACCCGCAGTCACCGACCCGCAGTCACCGCCACTTCATCACAGCAGTGGACTTGATTAGAGGGAATTAGCGGCCGGGAGGTTGCGGCCTCTGTCGCCGGAGGGCGGATCGATCGCTGCGTCGGCTCCTCTGCATCGCCACACCGACGCGTCCGAAAGGTCAAAGAGCCGCGAGCGCGGATCATCGTAGGAGTCGCATTACGCCTTCCCAGTGGCTGATGAGTCATGAGCGGCGGGGACGGAGAGAAAGGCGTGAACCTCCCGGGGCTGTTTGCTTCTAATCAGCCCCGAGTTACGCTCGGGCCAAGACCTCTGGCCCATGTGTGTTCACAGGACTGTGCGGGAGGGACAACTACGGAAGACTATCAGGGCCAGACATTAGATTAAGAAGCCTAAGAAAAGAAAGAATATCGAGAATAAAGTAAATGTCGAGAATAAAGATTCGCGAAAATGCCGTTGCTTTGCTAACGTTAGTTGACGTGGATGTGTGACAGCTGAGCTGGAACCACAACACGGACGGGAAGGGCTATTCAACTTTAATCTCGACATTATGACTTTAATCACGACATTTTGACTTTAATCTCGACATCTCGACTGTAATCTCGACATCTCGACTTTAATCTCGACATTTCAACTTTAATCTCAAATTTTTTTTCGGCTTTAATCTTGACATTTTGACTTTAATCTCGACATTTTGACTTTAATCTCAATTTTTTTTCAACTTTAATCTCGACATTTCGACTTTAATCTCAATTTTTTTTCCGGCTTTAATCTCGACATTTTGACTTTAACTCGACATCTCGACTTTAATCTCGACATTTTGACTTTAATCTCGACATTTCAACTTTAATCTCAAATTTTTTTTCGGCTTTAATCTTGACATTTTGACTTTAATCTCAACATTTCAACTTTAATCTCAAATTTTTTTTCGGCTTTAATCTCGACATTTCGACTTTAATCTCGACATTTTGACTTTACTCTCGACATTTCAACTTTAATCTCAAATTTTTTTTTTCGGCTTTAATCTCGACATTTTGACTTTAATCTCAACATTTCAACTTTAATCTCAAATTTTTTTTTCGGCTTTAATCTCGACATTTCGACTTTAATCTCGACATTTTGACTTTACTCTCGACATTTCAACTTTAATCTCAAATTTTTTTTTTCGGCTTTAATCTCGACATTTTGACTTTAATCTCGACATTTCGACTTTAATCTCAATTTTTTTTCAACTTTAATCTCGACATTTCGACTTTAATCTCAATTTTTTTTCCGGCTTTAATCTCGACATTTTGACTTTAACTCGACATCTCGACTTTAATCTCGACATTTCGACTTTAATCTCGACATTTTGACTTTAATCTCGACATTTTGACTTTAATCTCAAAATTTTTTTCGGCTTTAATCTCGACATTTTGACTTTAATCTCGACATTTCGACTTTAATCTCAATTTTTTTTCAACTTTAATCTCGACATTTCGACTTTAATCTCAATTTTTTTTTCGACTTTAATCTCGACATTTTGACTTTAACTCGACATTTCGACTTTAATCTCAATTTTTTTTCGACTTTAATCTCGACATTTCGACTTTAACTCAACATTTCGACTTTAATCTCAACATTTCGACTTTAACTCAACATTTCGACTTTAATCTCAACATTTCGACTTTAATCTCAAATTTTTTTTTCGACTTTAATCTCGACATTATGACTTTAATCTCGACATTATGACTTTAATCTCGACATTTCGACTTTAATCTCAACATTTCGACTTTAATCTCGAAATGCGAGATTAAAAAAAAATCTTCCTCCTCTCATATTTGCCCTCAGACTCTTCCATAGCAAAACACACCATATTACACATGAGCACAGTTGTTTTTCCGTTCTTTACAACGGTCCAATTTTACGATTTACAATTTAACAAAAGTGTCGTGAATCGTTTGACAAAGACGCCGTCACGTTTGAAATGCAACACTGGAACCGGAGTGCAGCTGTCGGTGTCACAGTCCGTCAGACGGCTGTCGGGTCCGGACCCGCTGGACCGGCGGCTATTCTGAGATGCATCACGCCGTCTTGTAGCGCGCGTGTGTGTGTGTGTGTGTGTGTGTGTGTGTGCGCGTGTGTGTGTGTGTTATATTTGGGGTGTGACAGCATGTCTCGCAAGTAAGACGAGAAGCGGTTCTCTCTGCCAGCGGAACGCGACCGAGTCTGTCTCTTCACTTGACCACAGGCTCTCTCCTTCTCCATTTCCACCATTCAACTTCTTTGTATCCGCGGTAACAAGCTCTGTATCTCGAGCCAGCGTCTGCAATCTGATTCTAACGTGCTTTATCTTTCTGTCTGAATCCGAGAACGATAGAAGTCCGATTTTTGACATAGATTCCAGCAGGTTATCAACGAGGTTTTCACCTCCTGCCGGGGAAGATAAGAAAGAGTAGAACTGGAGGAACAGGTCTCGACGGACAACTGGATTGACAATGTCGGGTGTGGATCAACCTCGTGATGCCAGGAAGTTGCACCAGTGTTCCATCGATAGACTCCAGCTGAAAGCCGCGGCCTGGTCTGCGGGTGGATTTCCTATTCCGTGTCACCAGCGTGGCCTCCCACATGGCGAGCTAGCTTCAGCGCTACTGTGCGATCGATCCTGGGATTAGGTCGAGCCGAGAAGGATCCACTGGAGCCCTCAGGGCTCGGGAACATTGTGACAGCTTACAGTCCCCAGAAGAAAGGTCGCGCAGCCTCCGAAGTGTGCCGCCCCTGAACTGGGACGGAGTTCCCGTCTCTTTTTTTGATAGAGACGGGAACTGTGTGGCAGCATGAGTCTGCCAAATGAAATGTGTCTGAAATAACATGACTCCTAGCTGGCTACTTGTAAAATTATATTTACAATCCATCCGGCGTGACGTGGAAGCAGCAGCAGCAACAACACGCCCGCTGATGGAGGAAGAGACTCTGAACTCCTGGTTTCTCTCCTCCTCCTCCTCCTCTCCCCTGTCCCTCGCTCTATTAACCCGAGATATTTGCATGGACTGTTCCATTAGACGGCTGGACAGCCGCGCAGATGAGACCTCAGACGGAGAGAGAGGAGAGGACGACACACAACAGCAGAGAGCCTTGCAAGATAATGATACAACACCAGTACATCCTGACAGACCAATTTCCTCTCTCTCTTTGTCTTGTGTCTTCCACACACACACACACACACACACACACACACACACACACACACACACACACACACACACACACACACACACACACACACACACACACACACACACACACACACACACACACACACACACACACACACACACACACACACACACACACACACACGGTTGTCTGATGAGGCTGTCATGCCGGGAGATCGGCTGATCCATCTCTCTCTCTCTCTCTCTCTCTCTCTCTCTCTCTCTCTCTCTCTCTCTCTCTCTCTCTCTCTCTCTCTCTCTCTCTCTCTCTCTCTCTCTCTCTCTCTCTCTCTCTCTCTCTCTCTCTCTCTCTCTCTCTCTCTCTCTCTCTCTCTCTCTCTCGCCGTCTTTCCCTCTTCCTTTTCTTTTCGTCGGGGTCCGTCCCTCCGTCTCTCCTCCCTCCATTAAACTTTTATCACTCCTCCTCTCTTCTCCTCCTCCTTCTCTCCGTCTCTCCCACGGCGCACGGTTCGCTTTCGGCCTAATTCAGAAAATTACAATCCATGAATTTATAGACGGACGTAAACGCGGAAGGGGAAACGGTTCTATCACCTCCGGTCAGTTATCCTGGATCATTTGCTTTTATTGTTATTTTATCCGTCTTCTACCAATCCCCCCACCTGAGTGGTGAACGACGATCCCCCACATCCTCAGAAACTTAAATCTGTTACGTCAAGTCCGGTCTGCACACTGATCAATCTCATCCGCTCATGAATCAAGGTGTCAAAGGTGAGGTCAGAGGTCAGAGATGACGGTGGTCAATAATCTGACTGTGTCCCCAGTTCAGGGACTTGCATCCTTTTCCTTCAAACACAGTTTACTCATGTTTTTTTTTAAGTCATGTTAATCCAGACAGCATCGCACATCATTTAATCCCATTTCCAATCTTATATTTTTGCAATTGGTATATTTTTGCATTTGTTTTTTGTATATATTGTATATTTCGGAAGGTGTGTTGTGTCTTGCCTTATCTTACTCGGTTCGAGGTGGTGATGAACACCGTCGCTAACGTCGTGGATTACGAGACCCAGACAATTCATGAGCCGTGTGGACGAAACTGCATCGGCGTCGAGATTCGATTGAATCGCATCAGATTAAAGTTGATTTCATTGAAGTTATCGGTCCCTGTGGGGGGAAAATTAGATTGTTGTAGCTATAATAATGATAATAAATAATAAAAATAATGCTATGCAACAGTGCAAGCAATCAATTTAATATGGACAGTAACAGAAAAATAATATATTTGTTTCTGAATTACCACTTTTTCTTGTCTTTAAAATGTCTATTTCCAGTGAAATGAGTAAATACTAATTATTAATGTGCATAGGCAGAATTATAACTACTGTACTGCGCCATTCGTGTGTTTTTAAGGAGCAGAAATAATTCCAATTGAAATCCTGAAACTAAATGAAATGTGTCGAGGCAGTAGCTTTAAAAAAATCATATCCTCCGTTCACTGAAATATTTAGCAAATCTCACCTTTCTCCTTCTTGTCATCTGTCACTGGTGTCAGGCGTTCATTTTACATTCTGGTCCCCGTGACCTCTGACCCCAGATCTACTCACTATCAGCTTTTTCCCCTGTCACAGTTAAAAAACTTGAATTGCGCCGCCGTGGGTGTTAACTCGTGTTTGACAAAGTCTTCACGCCCGAGCGAGCCACTTAAAAGCCAGTCAGCTAAACGTAATGTAATGTGAGCCCATGTTGCACACGACCGGAGCATCTATATATTTCACCACGCTCGATTTGAGCTGATGAACGGTCTAACCTCCACCGTTAGCCGCCGCCGCCGCCGCCGCCATGATCCATCTGCATTCTGGGTATTTTTCAAGCTGTCGTTATTAATCACCCCCCCCCCGTTCCCTCCCTGCACTTTCTGCTGTGCGTTTATTCGAGCACTTAAAATGCGCAACACTTGTTTGTTCTTCTTTTCATGCATGCGTTATGCACAGCGGATGGAATTTTGCACACGTGCGTTGTTTTGTACCTGCATGAATGCAAACACACTCGCAGTGAGCTGGTCTGACCTAAGAGAAAACTAAGTGGCGGCTTACAGGGCCCAAAAAAACACCCGGGGCCCCGGGATGAACTATAAATTGAAAAGGTATGTAATAACAGTAATAACAGTTAGTGAGGAGTAAGCCTTTTAGTTTTTACTCGTTCATCTACATCTAGTACACGTCCCACAAGTGTGCATCAAATTCACCATGAAGGTGCTAAATATAACTTGACGTGTTACTATTAAAAAGAATAAAAAGGAGAATCAATTTAAAGCCCCAATGTGTCATTTTTGTAATTTTACCGCAAGCAACTGAGCGACTGACAGGGGACACTTTAAGGCGGCGCACCATTCGATTCCATTTCCTGTTTCCGGCAGCGTCTGAAAATTCAAGGCGACGTATTCTGGAACCGTTTAGTTCAACAACCGTATTCAACAGGACGTAGAAACATGGACACTCACACGGAGGTCGGTCCACCTCATGGAACTGTATTTAACTCATTCACAGTTGATTATTTATATATGAACACATAGTTATGGACAATATGATCAACTTCTGTGAAAAAGTTCTTTGAAAAATGACACACTGTAGCTTTAAGGTTAATAACAAATCAAACCAAACGTGGAATTATACAATTACAAAATAGGGATTAACGAGGAGAGCCATGTGTAACATTTTTGGGCTGCTTCACGAGAGCTCTGAAAAATGTACCACGTATGACGAGTACATTTTGGAGCACTGTGCAAAAAGTTGGGGATTTTATGGGTTATTTAATCCTGCTTAGGGCGCCAGAAAAAAAATGTGTGCGCGTAAGCCAGGATGTATATGAGCCTGTTTCCGTGTGCACTTCATCATGCTGAGCTGGAACATGTTGCCGTTGTTCGACAAAAAGCCGGAAGGAGGAAACAAATTCAAATTCCAAAATCGTTACAGAACAGCCAACTGAAACAACCGAGTGTGTGTGTGTGTGTGTGTGTTAGTGTCTTTTCATGAAAACACCCAGGCTTTTATATGTCTGAATGGTTAAGAGTCCGTCCATTCATCAAGCGTGTGTGCGTGTGTATCAAAACCACAACAGGAAAGAAAACCTGGTTGTAAAAATGTCCGTTTGAGTCACTTGTTGCCGCGTTTCACAGACCGGATCAGGGAAACGTGACGAGACCGAGAGTCCACGTATAAAAAAGAAAGGCTAAAAGGTCAAATAAATGAACAACCAGAGGGGTGGAAATCATGGGCCCGGATGAACGGTGGTTTATGTCAAGGAGCAAAAGACGATGATTCACAGCGGGAGGGGGACGATGACCTTGAATCCTCGGAAACGAGGTCATCGTTTGGACGCCAGCGATTGTTCTGAATCTCTGCCCACGTCTCCTGTGTTTTCATCTATTCAGAACAGGTCTGGTGTCGCGGGCGGCGGCGTTCCCTTTTGTTCCGGAGCTCTGTTGTCGTTCCACATCATTTTGAGTTGAGCCTCTGTGGTTGAGGTCTGCGAGGGCTGAAAGGTTTTTTTGCAGTCGGCGACGTCGCCTCCATCTCTCCCGTCGCTTTGAGAATCTGATTAGATTTGTTGTTCTGGTTCGCTCGGGCGTCTGCTCCGTCACCTGTGTTCATTTACCTCCTCGCTCATCTGTGAATTATTCATCCGATCCTGTTAATCACTTCGTTGAACTGTTTACTTATTCGATAACTCATTAATCGTTTTCTGCGTGTTTTTTTGTTTTCCACAAGTCCCCCTCCTTCTGTCTCTGTCCTCTCACATGTCTGACATCGACTACAGCGACTTGTATCTGGTGTTTTCACATTCCTCTCCTGGAGGAGGAGATTTATGTTTCACTTCTCTGCAATTTGAAATTCAAAAAGAATCCTGGGCAAAGCTAGATTTGGTACGTCACAAATACAGAAAACCCATCGCTGTCGAATATGAGAAGCGAATCACGAGAGGACGGCAGGTGTGTCAGCAGACAGTTAGCGTTAGCATGAGCAGTTAGCATCCACGAGAGGACAGCAGGTGTGTCAGCAGACAGTGTTAGCATTAGCATCCACGAGAGGACGGCAGGTGTGTCAGCAGACAGCGTTAGCATTAGCATCCACGAGAGGACGGCAGGTGTGTCAGCAGACAGCGTTAGCATTAGCATCCACGAGAGGACGGCAGGTGTGTCAGCAGACCGTTAGCGTTAGCATCCACGAGAGGACGGCAGGTGTGTCAGCAGACCGTTAGCGTTAGCATCCACGAGAGGACGGCAGGTGTGTCAGCAGACCGTTAGCGTTAGCATCCACGAGAGGACGGCAGGTGTGTCAGCAGACCGTTAGCGTTAGCATTAGCTGCTCGTGAAAGTTTTACGGCTGAATCTCTCCGATGTTGCCTCCAGCCATTTTGTTGCGCAACATTCTTCCACCGGTCAACCTATAGCGTGAGCAGCTGTGGTGGGCGGGGCCTGTGTTATTTGCATATCATGAATATTCATAGTCTTAGAATTCCCCAATGAGGGAGAGAGTCACATCTCAGAAGGTAAACAATGTTAAACAAAATATTGGGCTAGCGGATTATTTTCATATACTTTAAAATGTGACTGGAGGAGTTCTTTAAAAGTTATTTTGTGTGTTTTATCCGTCAGCTCGTGCTCTTTTGTGTTTTCGCTTTTTCACTCTCCCCACTTGTGCTTCTTCAGCTGAAAGTTGTTGTTCGTGAACTCTGCAGGCTGCTCGGAGAACAGAAGCCCGACAGATCCGAGCTGCAATAAAATCCCCTCTCAACTCTGCGTGTGTGTGTTAGTTTGTGTGTGTGTGTGTGTGTGTGCGTGCGTGTGTGCGTGTTAGTGTGTGTGTGTGTGTGGGTGGATGTTTACTGCAGTGTTTAACTTGTAATTCTCAACAGCTCAGCAGGGGAGACTGATGGTGCTTTTGTGTGCGATTCTGTGCATGTTTTCAGAGTGTGTGTGTGTGTGTGTGTGTGTGTGTGTGTGTGTGTGCCTGTGTGTGTGTGCGCGTGCGTGTATAAGAAGTTGGAGGGCATGAAGCGTGAAGTAACATCCAGCTGTTTGCAGGATCATCAGCAGTAACCCTGCACAGCACAAGTCCAGACGAGCAGACTGTGTCTGTTCCAACAGCAGAAACTTTATGCCCACACTGCGATAATACATATGATAATAATAATGATAATGATGATGACAAAATAATGAGGATAATGATTAAAGGCTGTCAGAGGACAAAGGAACCTGTCATTATTTTCTCCTGAATCACAGCAAACGCAACCATTCGCCTGATTACGACCGTGATTCGATCTAAGGAATTATTAATAAGCTCTGATGTTGGTTGGTCATCTCGCCGCCACATGGGTCTACAACAGTTAAAAACAGTCAACATGTTGAAAAACCTCTCAGGCGAATGACAGAAGCCTTGAGGATGTGTTTCGTTGTGTTACAAATGTCAAATATTCCTACATGCGCAAACACGTTTGTAACAAAACATAACAAAAACTGGATTATTGATGTCGACTAGTTTGGGTCAGTTTTGCGGTCAAGCTATCTGTTTCTCCCTCCCTCTCTTTTTTTCAATGCACCTTCTTACTTTCACATTACTAACAAACAAATACACGCGCACACACACGCACACACACGCACACACACGCACACACAGCTGCAGGGATCAGGGAGTATCGACTGGCTCCGGCTCAATTTAAATATGGACAATGAGCAAAGATGGAAAAAGAAGGAAGGACAGAAGAGGAGGAGGAGGGAAAGAGAGGAAAACGTCTGGAAAAGAGAGGGGGAGGAATAAAAGAGTAACACACACACACACACACACACACACACTTAAGGCAACAATGATCTTCCTGCAGACAGAATAGTTGACAGGCTCTTAACACCAGCCAATCAATGAGGACCGATCGACATGCGACCGGACCAATCGATGGCTGGCACAACCTCCGTGACACACACACACACACACACACACACACACACACACACACACACTGACGTGTACTGTCACAGTAGATGGTTCGTAAATTTCACATTAAGGCGCAGAACAATAATAATATGCAACATGAGGCATTTTAATTGAATCAATGCATTTTTATTATATTGACGTGGTACAAGCGTCTATACGGGCTGAGAGGCGGCCATGTTGGATAATAGTCCATTTAATAAACATTTATTGATTTATTGTGCATGTGATCCTTCAAACTGACAAACGACTCTGTCAGCGGATGTTAATAAGGTTTTTGTTTTTCTTTTCTTTTAACCATCCTCAATTTGTGGCCATGAATGACAATGTTATAATATTCATTATTGTATCTTTGGTTCATACATTTTTTTTGCATCCTCATGGTGTAATGGCCTGTAACTGTATATAAAAAATGGACAAAGTCACCAGGTTCGGAAAGGGAAGCGAATGTGGATGTGTCTGAAGCCTGTATTCTCTGTACTGACCAGCAGAGGGCGACTCCACTGGTTGTTTCTATAGAAGTCTTTGAGAAAGTGACTCTACTCCTCACTTGATTTATAACATCAGTAAAACATTTTCCTGAGGAGTTTATGGTTTAATCTTCTTCAATACATCATGATGTTCATTTCGTACATTATGGTTACTTTAGTGAAAAATAGATAATAAAGCACCGTAGCGTGGATACAGCGAGATTGACAGCTGGTACCGTCCAATCGCTGCATGGTTGCGGGTGAAGGTAGACGAGCTCTCGAGTCAGACCACACCCCCCTAAAAACAACATGGCATTGATGCTGCAGACAGTTTCTTTTAGCAAGTTATCGTGAACTGCAGATTTAGATAAAAAGCACAGAGCTTATGAATTTCTGTGCAAATCAGATTATTCTTAAATGTTATTTTTCACTTTTTAGATCGTGTAACACACATTTGCGGCCACCATGAGTCACATTCTTCCTTATAAATTTGGATTAAATGGAGCACCGCCCCCAGAGGAGATATTCAAATCGACAAGAAGCTGGCTCGTTCCTTTGAATTGTCACTTAAGAGTTTTGTTTTCTTGGTGGGTTGATATGTCAACGGCATAATACAAAAACTACTGATCAAGATTTCCACGAAATGTAAAGATTATGGCCCAAGAACTAATCCATGAAATTCAGGGCGTTTTCAGACATTTTCCAGGGAATGATTCGCCGATGTTGATTTAAAATCAGGCACATTGTAGGAAGTGATATCAATGAGTTTTTTTGTAATTGTGGTGCGGCTTCATTAAATTTAAGGAGACTGCTGGGCCTCGGCAGAGACACAAACTCTACTGAGCACCGTTCCGGTCCCGTTATTAAATTCAACATTTGCAGGGAAACGTTTTATCACACCCATGACATACTCTAGATTACATCCGTGATAAGTGATCAGAATATCTCTAGTCTCGTGCGTTTATTTTACTTTCCAATTATATTGACAATTACAATTCACTGGAGGTGATGACGTTCGGAGATCACTTCTCTTGTAAACCCATTGTCCTTGACCATACAACAACAATTGGACCCAGCAGCGCACGAACGCGACACCCGTGGCTCCGCGTCAGAGCGTTTCAGGCTTGGACCGCTTCTTTAACTTTCACTATCCATGCCTGAAAAAATATACGAGGGATTAAAAAAAAACACACACACAACCTCTGCGTCTAATCTGCCTCCTCCCGTTTCCGCTCCATCTCGCCTCCTCGACTGCGAAGTGGATTTAAGGAGGTGGAATCAATGAGACATCAGCGAGCTTCACTCGGATCCAACCGTCCCGGAGTATTTCAAGGGAGAAGCTCTGCGTGGTGTTTCAAACAGCCGCGTGCCCTCACAATGTAATTCCCTGTCAACCCGAAAGCCGCGAGGTGAACATGAGATGGCAAACAAATCTAATCAGGTATCAGGGATGATACAGTTGTAGCGTCGTCTGCGCGGTGATTGTTTCGACACGCAGCCGCCACCGTCGTCTCGGAGACGAGACCGGCGGAGATGCTAAGATGCTATAGCTTCCGGTTAAAGCCGCTTAGCGTCACTGTCACTCGGGCCGCTCTTGTCGAGCACCGGGGGGATGCTTCAGAGCTCAGGTTCCACATCAGCAGATTACCCCGCAATACGCCGAGGGGATTTCTTCGCCCCCCCCGCCGAGAGCTTTCTGCCAAAGGTTTGTGCTGTTGGTTAAATGCAGTGTAAACAGTGGCGAGTGTGCCAGGAGACACTTCTTCGACCAGAGGGTTCAGGATTTAAGACTAAAGGACATCAGAGGACAATGGATTCCGTCTTGAAACAGTCCGACAGGATCGAAGGTGATTAAATCCATGCGTCGGTGGGACGTCACTGGATCTGCTCAGACTGGACTTAAAGTTTTCTGACGCACGTTCCAAGTTTCAGACGGATTAAAGTGGAGGCATCACCGCTTAAATTATTACTCCTACTTGAAACCAATGACAGATTACCACATGGGCAAAGTGGCCACGTGCCCTGGAGCCAATGTTGGCCTTAAAATTAATACTATATGAATTATTATATTATATACGAAATAGCAACAGAAAAAACTGCCATAACAATAATGACAAGGGTGGATGAGAACAACATACATCTGAGGCCACGCTCCAATCTGCATCTTGTGCCACTGCAGCTTCTGTGTCAACGGAAATTGAGGTTGCTCGCTTCCCGTAAGTTTTTTAAATGTGGACTCGGGTGGAAACCAGACAACAGGTGTTTGACATTGTACTAGACATTGTACTTTTCAACCAGATTCAACCCATTCATAACATAAATGACCTGCAAATTATTAAATCAGTGATTACCGAAAGACGGCAAATTGAGTAGTGCAATGAGTGATGTTTTAAAGGTGCTATATGTTAAGTTATTGTTATTGCAGCGCAGCCAATGTTAGCATTGACAGCAGGAGGGCAGGACGGACGCCGCGGTGACTCACTATCGTAGTGTCATGAGACAGAGCGAGTTAGCATGCTAACTTCAGCAGGAAAAACAAGAGCTAACATTTGCAGCGGTGAAGACAAGAAATGAAGTCTGACGCTGAACCTGCAACTTTTCTTCCAAACTGGCAAAGTAAAATCCTCTCAATGCTAATGTTAGCTAACGTAGCAACGGCAGCAACGTACACACTGCACCTTTAAAGTTTTCCGAGGTCAAACGTCTGTTGTCACATCCCCGCAGAACGTCGTCTCAGAGCCAATCAGAGCCTTGAGGAGGTTTTTTTTAACGTCTCCTCCATCTGTGATCGACCATCACCTGAATGGATTCAGTGTCAGAGTTCAGAGAGGGTTGTTGTCGTGATGTGAGAAGGATGAGGAGCGTCGGCGTCGGGAGGCGCCACGTCTAATACACTGATTAACGTTCAGCCGAGTGTCGTGATTCATGGAAACATGACTCAGCGGTTGACTGAGTGTGAAAGGACGCTGACGCCAGTGTGCGCACACACAACACACACACACACACACACACGGACAGGGTTACTGAATGACTGCGTGATCTAGTTAGTCATACGTGAGCAAAGATCACTGGGTCAAAATGCGATGAAATAAGGTGTAACCCAGTCAGTGGACCGTTTCTCTTTCCCCCTTACGGCACAGGCTCGTCTCTGGTTGCCCATAGTTACGAGGAGGATGCCTCCATTTCTTTGGGGGGGGGGGGGGCAATGACAACAAGACGCTGGAGCGTTATCACATCTCAAAATGACAAATGTGTTGCACAGTGGTGCGCTGTTGACAATTTCACACCCTTTTCCCGTGTCACCGTAAATTTTCCTCTAGCAAACCAGAATATGACGACTCTCGAATCGCAGCCGGTTGTTTTAGAAAAATAAAGCGGAAAAGACTGTTTCTTTGTGCTTCATATATATATAGCATATATATATATGATTTGGTGAGTTTTTATTACTTTAAAACTGTCCCGTTGCTGTGTCACACTGATGTCTTCCATTTCTCCATAAACCCCACATACTGACATCCAGCTGCCCCGACAGTTCCAGTTTTATTCAGGGATGTCCTACAGACGTCGGAGCTCCGCCCTCTCACCGAGTGGTGAGATTCAAAAAAACAAAAACAATGAAATGGGAAATCTCTGCGGAGAACCTGAACAGTTCCCGGGAGACGCCTTTTTAACAAAATCTGCAGACGCTTAAGTATTTGAAAGTCAAATGTGGAGGATTTACTCGAGTCAAATATCCAGGGAGAGGTGACCAAGGTACTTCACAAAACTCCCGTGAAGTCGTTTATCTTCATCTGCATTAAAACAGTTTTTGATGCCACCTTACAGCGCGCGACACGCTCGCTCTCCGCGTTTTCCTTTGTCTCGCGTTGGAACAATCTTTTTTTCCGTGTGTACATGCGGTTTTCCTGTTGCCATGTCAACCCCCGTGTGTTGAAGTGTACGACACGTATTTCCCCTCTTGTCCTGTTATCGGCCCATTGTTCTTCGTGCTTTTGGAATCTAATCCCTGCGGTGGAGCGGCTGTTGGGTTTATAGACTAGTCTGTCTGTCGGGGAGCAGACGGAGGGAGGTGCCATTGTTCGCTGAGATAATAGCCGAGCGCTGGAGTGGAGTGGTTTACACACACACACACACACACACACACACACACACACACACACACACCGTACACACACACAGCTTCTCGAGCTCTGCATGGGGCAATTATCTTTCTTCTCAGCAGCTTGTGGCATCTCACTCGTTTCCTCCCCTTCGCACCCTCTCTCCTAATCTCCTCTTGACTTTTCCTCTTCCTCATGCCTCGCCCTCTCTCCTTCTCCCGTGTACTTCATCTCTCCATCTTTCCCCTAAGCTGTTCGTAACCCTCCTTCCTCCGGATTTGAGATAGCGACGGTTACACGCCAGGGCCGTGTGCGAGGTCTTCGCACCTCTCCCGATGCCTTTTCTCAACCGGAACACCACTGTGCCGTGGCACTGTGACATACAGACGTAGAAAATCAACCCAACGCCCGAGGCTACATCCAAACTCATTTTAAACCTGGAACGATCTCCGTCCACACTTTTTAGCTTTTAGTTTTTAGTCCACACTAACACAACGATCAGCTTCAAAACAGGAAATGGACAAAAACGCAATTAAACAACTGACAGCGCTGCAAGTTCCCGACTTCCTAAAAAGGTTCACATCCATCAAACAGAACCCCCCCCCCCAGTTGTCCTGTCCAGACACAAATATCTCCTCTTCTGTAAGAAAATTTAAAAGAAATTACACCTGCTTTGCATCGAAGCGCGTGGACGCCGCCTTCGAGTGCTGCCGCGTTTTTTCCAGATTTTCCCCTCGCCTGCAGGCTGCGGGGGGGAATCCATCCCAGCGTCTCGCAGGTCAAAAGCTCGATTGTCTTTATCTTCAGGTTATCGTCGCCCCGCTGGGAAAATAACAGGCCCGGAGCCTCCTCTCTGAACACGCGGGCCTGGAAACCTGCCAGCACCTCTTGATCCTGTGTCTCTCGACAGGCCTCGGGGCCGAGAGGCGTCTGCGCACTTCATTACCCAGAGATCGTCTGTTAATCAAGGAGCAATATCGGAGTCTCCCCGGGTGTTTTTCAAGAACCACAAGAAGATGCGAACCAGGTCGGTTCATAAGGCGTTTTTATTAAAACTACTAGGGGCTGCAACTAACGATTCTTGTCTTGATTAGCCGATGAGTCGCTTGGTCATAAAATGTCACAAAATGGTGAAAAATGTTGATCGTGTTTCCCCAAACCCACGACATGAAGTTTGTTCCGTCCACACACCAAAGATATTCAGTTCACCGTCACAGAGGAGCAAAGAAACCAGAAAATATTCACATTTAAGGAGCTGAAATCAGAGAATCAAGACTTTTTTTCTAATAAAAACGACAGATTAGTCGACTATCAAAATGGTTGGCGATTAATTTAGTAATCGATTACTAATCGACAAGTCGATTAACTTTTGCAGCTCTTAAAACAACCTTCAAATGCTTTGCTCGTTTGTTCGAGATGCTTATTAATGTCAAACAAACACCTTTTCTATCCACTGACACATTCATTTTTCAAACATCTGGAGAATAAAACCTGGTGGATCTCAACACAACACAGAGAATATCTCGGATAATCGCAGGATTTTCTTCTTATTGTTTAAAAGAATGAGTTATGGCGCAAATTGGAATAATGAAAGGGAAGAAACATCTCAAGATATTATTATTATTGTTATTATTATTATTGGGTGAATATGATCTTCGGATAATACTGTGACAATGATGCTAATCTTGGTATTACCTGGTTAGTTCAGGGGTGAAACGTGTGCAGTACAATTCTTTTCTAAAGGAAATGTGGCGGATTATGGATTTCAGCTGCATGCTGACATGCTTACAGATGGGAAGATGAAAAAATATATAAAAGGCAGCACAAATTGGGGTAGACTCACATCAGTGGCATATTTCACTAGGCATGATAATTTATGTTTACATGACTCGTCCTTGAAAAACATCTCCAGCTGAAACATGTACAATGTGCAGCTTGTTAAAAAACTAGAAGGAAAAGAAAGACGGATGATATTAGAGTCACTCAAACTGTCAAACTTTGAGAAATGTTGCTCCACTCACTTTTATAGGAGCCAATTTTTTCTTTTTTTTGCACGTCTGACATGGTTGGCTCGTGGATCTCTTGAATGTTAAAATGTGTTTGTGGTCTCACGTAATGAAAACTGTCAGACGCAAGACAAGTTTGCATCAAATATTTGGTCGGGTGAGCAGAGTTTACTTATTCTTAGATGGATTCTTTTTCCTCTCCCTCATTAAAATGATAATTTGGGTTCATTTGAAGAAGCAGCAAAGTTCTTTTTTACTCGCGGATGTGTTTTAAAGATTTAACACTGAAGCTCCTACGTCAAGAACTATGGGAAAAAAGCTGTTTTAGCATCTGGTGTCACATTGACAATGTATTTATTTACATTATTAATTGTCAGTCGGAGATCGTTTTCCGTCGCAAAGACGCGACTGGAACGTTGGAACTCGGGCGACATATTCGCGCGACGCGATAGGCCAATGAGCGTTGAGACCCTCCCCCCGTCACCTGTCAGCTGACGTCCTGTCAGTGTGTCAGGAAATGTCTACGTCTTGTCAAATCTCCTCCAGCCGCCAGGAGCTTTGACCATTTGCTTCCTCTCTCACTTCCTTTTTGAGTGCTCGTCCTACGAATTCCTGTCACACCACCTCGACTTCCCACCAAACGCCCCCCCCCCCCCCCGGCGAGGAACGGAGCCGCAGAGTAAAGGAAGCACCTCGGTGAGTCCGCAGTGGAGGAGAAGGTGTTTCTTCTTCTAAGAAATACACAAACCTCAGTCGAGGATTTTCGCTGCAGTTTTCATTTGATTTTTTTTTTCCTTCTCCCTCACTTCCCTTTTTGGCTATCGTTTCTCCTGCCAAGCACTCGTGAGATATATATATATATATATATATATATATATATATATATATATATATACGTCAGCGCGGTAACAGAGTTAGAGGATGATCACATGACAGCAAAACTCCACACACACACACACACACACACACTCCAAGATAAATGAGCGCTATCAGCCCCCTACCTCACAGCTAACAGATTTATATGTAAGCGTATCTCTGTCCCCCCACTCCTACACACACACTAACACACACACACACACACACACACACACACACACACACACACACACACACACACACACACACACACACACACACACACACACACACACACACACACACACACACACACACACACACACACACACACACACACACACACAGTCGCCTTATGTCAGCTCAACAGCAAAAATGTCCCTCCTCCAGAAAGGCAGCAGATGATGCAGACGCTCGACTCCGCGCACATTTACGCACATTAGCGCTCACATATGGACGTGCTGACACACTCTCACACACACACACACACACACACACACACACACGTGTCAGAAGCAGCAGACGAGCTTCCATCGAGTCGTCATCACTCATCCCATCGTCTGCGGGACGCACCATCGAAACGTTGTGCACAGTCTCTGCACGCGCGGGGGGCGGTGCTCACGCGCCAACAGATTTTTTGCTTCCACAACTCCCCATTGTTGCTCAGCACCACCAGCTGCCGCCTCAGCATCAGCAGCAGCAGCGGCATGAACCATCCAGGACTCGGTCACGGTCATCCCGTATCTGCCAGAGCAAACAGGCGTCCCGTCGGAGAGCCGGGTCACGGTGAGCCGCCGGGTCACGACCTTTACTGACGCGGCGGCGGACGGCCGGGTCACGGCGAGCCGTCCTGTCCCCCGGTTCAGTGACATTACAGAAAAAACACTTTGGTTTGAAGTTGAGCGGACAAACTTTCGCCATAACTTGCATTTGAATTCCGCCCAGGAGCCCCCTTAAAACTCTTCTCCGCATATCAAAAAGTGTGTCCGGTTGAATTTCAGGAGGAGGAGATGCGTATGAATTCGTGCAGCACCACGAAAAACACCAAAAAGCCCCCGGGCACGAATATTCAACTCGGCGAAAGCGAGAAAAAAAAAAAAAACCCAACTAGATGCAACTAATTAGAATTCAGAAGCAGGTGCACAGACTCGGCACGATTTTGCAAATATGAATTTACGAAACTATAAAATGCAAATTCAATTAAACATCAAATTCAAAAAAATCCTCCCGTAAACACGTGTAAACCGGTTCAATCATTTATGAGAGCGAGACGGTAGAAACAAACGCTCTGATGTAATCTCGCAGATATTCACGGAATCTTTGACGTGGCATAAAAAAATAAAGATTATGAATAAATGCCACAGATGTAAAAAATATAAAAAAATAAAAGTGTGAGAAAGATCAAAGTGGCTTTCGACAGCTGACTGAAAGTATGTGTGTGGGGAGGAGTGTGTGTGTGTGTGTGTGTGTGTGTGTGTGTGTGTGTGTGTGTGTGTGTGTGTGTGCGTTTCCACAAGTGTCTGGAAGTTTTTATGTTTTTTTTTATCTGCTGTGATGTCGTAAGAAGGCAGTGGTCTGTCGGAGCGGAGTGTGCCCCCCCCCGCCTTATCTTCTCCGCGGTTAAGAGGATTTTTCTATTTTGGTTGTTTAATTGAATTTCTCGGAGCAGAGACGGACAACATTGGTAATTTGGTGGATTCTCTATGAAGAAGAAAAAAAAATCATAATCTAAATTGGAGGATTAATCACAAAGCTCTGAGAGCTGCAGCTGAGCTACTGTCGGACAGCGTGTGTGTGTGTGTGTGTGTGTGTGAGTGAGTGAGTGAGTGAGTGAGTGAGTGAATGTGTGTGAGTGAGTGAGTGAGTGAGTGAATGGGTGTGAGTGAGCGCGTGTGTGTGTGTGTGTGTGTGTGTGTGTGTGTGTGTGTGTTAGGTGTCACGGTGTGTTTTGTTGCCTCTGTATTTCCAGCATCTGTTTATGTGAAAGATTAATCCGTGTCGTATGTGTTTGGTGTCACGTGTTTCTGCGTGTGTACGCGTGTGTGTGTGTGTGTGTGTGTGTGTGTACCTGTAGTGTCTGGTGTCCCTCAGGGCTCGGTTGCTGGGGATGCGCTCGCTCTCCCGCTGGTTGAAGGCGTACAGCGCGTACGGGTCGTCGCCGGGCTTCCAGCGCCGCGCGCTGGCGTAGCTCCGCTCGTCGAAGCCCTCCAGCATGTCGTCCCACTCCGCGTCGGAAATCTGTCGGAATCCAATCGAGTTAGTCTCCGGATATTCGAAAATTGGTAGGATGAGAATTTCACAAAAGAAACAGGAACAAGAGGACGCTCGAGATCAATCGATTAACTTTCCCCTCTACATGCTGTTATCCACCATAAATCCATTGGTCCTCCTAATTATGAGGAGCTGTATCAAAGCCGTCAATCGGCCGGTCAACAACCCAATAAATCAATAATCAAATACATCAATCCATCAATCAGTAGTCATTCAAAAAGAGTTCAGCTTCATGAAAACTGTGAGGACGTCGCTCGGATCGAAAGGTTTTGGTTTCCTCACGTTGTCTTTGCAGCGGTCGTCAGACTGGATGAGTCATGATGAATGTCACATTCTGCGTCTCGGATTCTAACCTGTGTGTGTGTGTGTGTGTGTGTGTGTGTGTGTGTGTACAGTTCTGATGTCCGTGGCGAGCGGCGTTTTAAAAAGCGTCTGGAGAGCTTTTCTAAAAGGTCACTTTACTTAAGGAAGATTGAAAAGATTCTTTGGCTCTTTGGTATTTGAACAAGACGAACGTTTGGGGACTTTGAGTTCTTTTTCTCCTCGTCTTTGTCTTTCTCCTCGTCTTGCGACTAAAAGCTGCACTTTGTCTCTCGGAAGCTCCCGCCGCCGCCGCCGCTTCCCCGACGGCTCTGCGGCGACTCGACGTCCCAATATTTCCACATCAATATGATCCGGAGCCAAGTGCACTTGATCGTTCGTTGAAATGAAAATGCTCCTGGACACCAGGGGCGATCAACTTCACTTAAAGTCGACACATCCTGCTCATATTCAGGTTCATACTTTTAATTTGCGTTACCACTTGAAAAGGTCGACACGCTCTAATGTTCAGAAGAGGCACGAGTGTTCTCACTCTGTCCATTCCTGCAGCTCCTCTCTTCACCCTCTGGCCCCGCCCCCTCCCCTGATTGGCCCAGCTGGCCCAGTCTGTTGTGATTGGCCAACCGCTTTCAGACCGTGTAGGGAATGCCACGCCCGCTTCACCGGAAAAGTGGAGATTCTCAGAATGCAGGCGGAGTTTACCCCCCAAGAGGGGTCGCAAAATAACACCGGCTGGTCCTTCTTCCTCCGGCAGGCTCCACAGATACACACATTTATGTGCACGCACACACACACACTGAAAAGGGGATTTTTGCATAATATGTCACCTTTAAAATCTACTTCACCTCATTAGTTCCAATCCGGTGTTTTGAATTCCGCTGGTGGGGAGAAGCTCAGATCACAAATTAAATCTTTCTTTCTTTCCTTTCTTACAATTAAAACGTTATTTTTTTCCCTCCCGTCTCTCAGATGTCCGGGTGAATGTGTTCTCTGAAGAGGCTCCTCAGAGCGCGCACAGCGAACAAGACGTAACGAGAATGTTCTCCGCGACTGAGTGCCGTCTGGTCGACTGTGTATCGCCACGGCGGAAAACAAAATGGAAATCAATACGACCGCCCTCGGAGGGGAAGGCAAACAACCACGGCAATTTACGGCGTGCATTTTGGCAAACGGGCCCCGATAATGTTCAGACGTGTGTAGTGCAGTTCGTAGGCCGCCGCAGCCGGAGGCGAGCGAGAGCGGCGGCGTGACCCTTTAATATGCTAATGGAGGCGAACCGTCAGACCGCCTGCATGCGAGTACCAAGTCTGAGCAACACACACACACACACACACACACACACACACACACACACACACACACACACACACACACACACAGAAGAATAAAAAGTACAAACGCTATAAAGTCAGACATAAAATGTTAATGTGGCACATGAATCCCGTTCGGCTCCAAACGGCTGGTGGAGGAAAAAACACAAGGTGGCAAGGAATTAAAAAAATAATAATAATAATACAAAACTACAGCTGCACTTTCCTGTCTGTCGGTGTGTGTGTGTGTGTGTGTGTGTGTGTGTGTGTGTGTGTGTGTGTGTGTGTGCGTGTGTTTCGGTGTTGGCGAGAGATATAGAGAATGTACATCACCTCTCTCTCTCTCTCTCTCTCTCTCTCTCATCATAAACACAACACAAAAACCCCAAGATGCAATATTTCTCCCAAACGACCACACACACTGTCACATAGTGGAGACGAATGAAGGCACACACACACACACACACACACACACACAGGGTCACTGATGGTGTGTGTCTAGCAGAGCAACATTTACGGCGAAGCAGCAGTTCGGATGGAGGGATGCGGGAAACGAGTGACACTCATCATCTTCTTCTTCACTCCTCTCTCCTCATTATTCAGCCATACGACTTGCTGATGCGACACATTGTCTAAATGGGGCCATTAGAGGCGGCGTGCGCGTGCGTGTGTGTGTGTGTGTGTGTGTGTGTGTGTGTGTGTGGTGGCTGTAACAACCGAGCATGAAGAACAAGAGGGAGGGAGAAAACGGAGGGAAAGAGTTGAAAAAAGAGAGAGACAAATGAGGAAAGGAAGGAAGGAAGACATACAGGTGAGGAGGGAAAGAAGGAGAGACAGAGAGGAAGGGGCGAGTGGAGGAGGGATGGATGTGAGGACAAGGAGGAAGGAAAGAAAGAAGGGATGGGTGATGGAGAGGACAAAAAGAAAAAACAAAGTGATGAGAGGAAAGAGAGGTAAAGGGGAAGGAGAGAACGGGAATGGAGAGCGAGGGGGAAAAGAACAGAAGGAGGAATGGATCGTCGTAGAGGAAGTAACAGAACAGAGGGATGAGAAGAGGGGGAGAGGAGAGATAAACGGACGCCAAAAGTGAGGGATGAGGAAGAAGAGATTTTTAAGAAGAGAGTGGGGAATTAAAGAGGGAGGGAAGGAAAGAGAGTGATGGAAGGGGCTGTGGGCGTGAAAGAAAAACAGAAGAGGAGGAAAGAGTGAGGGAGGGAGGGAGGGGAAAGGAGAGGCACAGGGACGAGAGAGGAGGAAATAATAGGACAGGAAGTAATGGGAAAGGAAGAGGAACGATAAAGAAGAGAGAGGGAGGTGGGGTCTCTCTCTCTGTTTAAATCTCCATCACTTCAGATTCAGACGGATGGTCGACGTTAATGTGTGAAGGCGACAGGTGGAGACAGAAAGAAGATAAGAACTTTATAAAGTCCAGACGGAGGGAGGGAGGGGAAACAGAAGAGAAGAAGAAGAAGAAGAAGAAGAGGAGAATAAAGGAATGATGACATGTGGAAGTGATCATTTAAAAAAAGACAAAAGAGCGGAGGAGGAAACGGAGCGGAGGAGGATCAGTGAAGGAAAACGAGAAGAGAAGCAGGGGAGGTGATGAAGTAATGAGAGGGACGGAGGAATGAGAGGAGGAAGTGAAGAACGACACACACACGCACACGCACACACACACACACACACACACACACACACACACAGTGTTTGTCCAGTGGTTCTTGCCTCAGGTTGGTTAATTGAATGTCTGTGTTCATGTAAGCGGTCGTGAGAGGCACTGAGAGGATGCCACGGTGCATTAGGAAGACAAGCCGTGTGTGTGTGTGTGTGTGTGTGTGTGTGTGTGTCAACGTGTAAATAGGATGGAATCCAGAGGACCTTGGACGCAGCCTCCGCTGAGCTCCTTGCGAGACGAGACACAAACAAATTCTACAAAGGGGTGAGAAAGGCCGAGCTTGTGTGTGTGTGTGTGTGTGTGTGTGTGTGTGTGTCTGTGTGTGTCATGAAGAGAGAGAGAGACTAAGAGAGCGTGTTGAGCCAAGCCACCGAGGAACCTATTAATTCATCCGGACGAGACAGACTGATACATTTAGAATCACAATGAGAAAGCTGAAGCCTGCGCGCACACACACACAAACACACACACACTGCTGCATACTTGTCTTTTGGACAGCTCACATCGGAAAAAGGCAGCAGAGGTAAAGACGGGGAGAGGAAGCGAGTATGCTAGTTGTAATAGCAACAGTAGCCCTAACTACTATGGTTGTTGTAATAGACATAATAGCAATAGCTACGATGGCTAGTTGTAATAGTCACAGTAGCAATAGCTATTATGCTAAGTGTAATAGTCACAGCAGCAATAGTTACTATGCTAGGTGTAATAGTCACAGTAGCAATAGTTACTATGCTAGGTGTAATAGTCACAGCAGCAATAGTTACTATGCTAGGTGTAATAGTCACAGTAGCAATAGTTACTATGCTAGGTGTAATAGTCAAAGTAGCAATAGTTACTATGCTAGGTGTAATAGTCACAGTAGCAATAGTTACTATGCTAGGTGTAATAGTCACAGTAGCAATAGTTACTATGCTAGGTGTAATAGTCACAGTAGCAATAGCTACTATGCTAGGTGTAATAGTCACAGTAGCAATAGCTACTATGCTAGGTGTAATAGTCACAGTAGCAATAGTTACTATGCTAGGTGTAATAGTCACAGTAGCAATAGCTACTATGCTAGGTGTAATAGTCACAGTAGCAATAGCTACTATGCTAGGTGTAATAGTCACAGTAGCAATAGCTACAATGCTAGTTGTAATAGCCACAGTAGCAATAGCTACTAGCTACAATAGCTATAGGGAGGTTTTTTGGGGGACACCATGCACTGACCACTTGTTGATCTGTGTTAAACGAACCAGAAATTCTTCTGCTTAACACATCCCTCCCTCCCTGATTCAACTGCATACACACCCC